>NW_027468565.1:41857417-42053399 GCF_046254945.1 Alosa pseudoharengus | reverse complement strand
TTTATTGAAGTTGGTGTTACAGTGGTTTTGAATGAACATAAAAGGAAGACACATCTTTTACCATCTCCCAGTCACCTACAAACTACCACCATCAATTTCCTAAACGCACAGTAAAAACATGCTCTCTACTGTCACCACAACTGATGTCAATACAAATGTGTGAGTACAGGCTTGGCTTGGGCATGGATGGCATGGGTAAGTAGCATTAAGTCAAACAACATGGCTTCCCCACCAATAAATAGGCGTATAAAAACACAATGGTATTTATTTTTCCTTATCAAAAATGAATGATCATGATCATAAAAGATAGCAAAGGCACTGAACACAAATCACCTTGGCAGTCCAGGTTTTCAACAAGGAAAAAAAAACTTAAAAAAAAAAGATAATTGCGGCTTTAGCCAACAATAGTAATGAACCATAACAAAGTAATACTTAAATAACATAATACTATAATTATTGTCATAACAATATCCAGTCAAGTTTTCCTATGATTAGGCCATCTGCTAACTAATGAGTATGCACCAGTTATTTCCAGTTTGGCAGAAGCATTATGAATCTGTCTACTAATTTGTGACCCGATGTTGCTCTAAAAAGACTCTGTTAGAGTGAAGATGTACAGTATCTCATGCTAAAAAGACTCTGTTAGAGTGAAGATGTACAGTATCTCATGCTAAGTGTGAGCTTGTGTAGTCGTAGACATGGCATGTCAGTGTGGTGTTAAACAGTGCCCAGACTCAGCTAACACAGCCAGCATCGCTCATATATCTCATAGTGACGATGATCGTGAGTGTTTCAAAGCAGGTACGTTTTAAAGAGGCCCCGTACTATGGTAAATAGGTCAGTAGACTGAAATGATAACAAGGGCAGAACAAAATGGCTTACTGCCCCCTTAACCCTGGTTTTGACCAGTCCGCCGGACTGTTTGAGCAGTTGCTCATTCACTTTTTGCACATGGTGTGCATGCACTGACAAACACTAGATGGTTTCAGCCACTACTCTTTCACATGGGCAAGGAGGGGCCTCTGATGCTAACTAGACTCTACAAACACATACAGGGTTCTGCCATAACATAAAGCAATATAAAGATTCTATATTTTGGAGAATCAAAAACAGAGAAGTATTTAAAAATACTAACATAGTATAATTTCATCACTGTAAATCCAGTTGACAATACAATACAATACAAAAAAAATGCAATACAATAATATGATACACAATAGGTGTTTCTTTTTGAACAATACCCAGGACCTCTGTCACACACTTCAACCTTTGGATGAGCACAGTGAGTTTTCATTTGTCATCTTTCAGGGTTTGCCATATTGGTGGTCAAGACCCTTCCAAACGAGCGCTCTCTCAAGGTACTCCAAGTACTGCATTTCTCTACACCCCACTGTTCTCAACAGAACCCAGCATCATAGCAGTGTCACTAAACTTCCAGGACACACTCATGGAGAATTTGTTCTCTGCTGTGTGGACAGTAATGGCTAGCGAGGGCTAGTCTCTCATTAATGGGCATTGACTCTTTGCGCTTTGGTTTGGTTTGGTGTGTAGAGGTTCATCTATCTCCCGAAGAGTGACAGATATCCATCCAGCTGGACACATCCCTGACCTCCCCATCCTGCTGACCACCCAAACTGTGGCTTTCCAAACTAAAACCTCAAAACTTAAGGCTCCTCAAATCCTACTCAACTGAGGTACTACCACTACATACTGTACATTCACAAGCTACAAAATGAACAAGCATATAAAGCTTTCATTCCTCTTTGGCTTCATAGCAAACATTCTGTTACTTTGTCTCATGTCTCTACCTTCCTTTGGTACTCATTTCATTAACACTTACATTTATCTTTCCTTCCTATGCCGCCTAACCACGGCAACAACAACATCTTTCTAGTTCTGACCCATCTACAGTATACAATCTCTTCCCATCTACTGTCTACATCAACTTGATGCTCTACCCATTTCTCTCTCTCCACCTCTGACTTCTACTTCACTCTTACTCTCTATTTCTCTTGCTAAGATTCAAAACATAAACAAAATGAAATCTACAGCATTTTTGATTGAAAAGCACATTCAACTAAATGTTTTGCCCTGCTTAATAAGAAATAGTGACAAACACTGAAAAAGCCACAAAGTCTAGCGCTGATAAGATCTCTTGTGCCCACATGTCTGGACTGGAATGTGCCCTCTCATCACTCCATCCCAGCATATCTGTTTTTTTATTTTCTCAAACAGATCTAGTTTCAAAGTTTGCTTAAGACATGTTATAATAACAGACTAAACATCATGCAGCCCCCCCCCCCCCCCCCAAATTCCTGTGCTGTAATCACCCTGCTCACTCTTGTAGCTACCAATCAATCGGTATGAAAATGGCTCCTCTAAAGACAAAGGGGGGGGGGGGGGGGGATTTAAACCAGAAGGTCCACTTCAGGGCCCTCCAGACAAAACAAAGTAGAAAAGCAAATTATGCCCCCCCCCCCCAAAAAAAGAACATTCCTAGGAACTGAGAGTGCGTCTGAGACTTGTACCTTTGTAAAGCTGGGCTAAGGTGAGTGTGTCCAGAATGTCCAGTCAAGAGGCCGCCCAGACAACAAAACAAACAAACAAACAAGGCACAAGATCCATGTGGCCTGTGAGGTGGGTTTGAGAAGCGGGTGACTATGACAACATGGCTTTTGCACAGACAGGAGCTGCAGATGTGACTACGGATCCTATTTGGCACTGTAACCTTTGACATCCCTAAGAGAGGCTCGGTGCCTTGAGGTCCTGGGTCTTTTCCACATTCAACACAACTTAAAGAGCACATCTGGTGATGGCTTAACCTGGCATTTCTCTCTCCACTTTTAGGAAATGACATACACAATTTCATATGAATTGAAAAAAGGCACTTCCTACATGTTCCCATACAAACCATACATATGCTTAAGGACATATATGCGTGATATATGTGACCCCTTGTATTACATATGCGGTCTTCGAGATATATCGAATACGCTAGGTCAGTTAATTGAATAACACAATAATCATATATGTCAATTCCATACAAAGGGATTGGAGACATTGAGCTCATCCACTCTTCCAGTAGAGCCAGACCACACCAGTTTGGTATCACTACATCTACGCTAAATAGTAATAAATAATTAACAATGATAGTTCTTTTGGAGCAAGACCCTGGTTTGTTTTCTTTTCTTTTCATTTTTTTTTCATTTACAGGAAGCAAAGATCACAAAAACATGAGCTCTGGGTGAGTGTTAAGGTGCCTTTGTAAACTCAGTTTGACTCTCTTTGCTCAGCGAGCGGTTTTACCCCCCTGTTTCTTAGAGTCTACCACTGCATGGTGTCTTGTGTTTGTGATTCTACTTCTTGATTTTCAAATGAACATGTAAACATTTGGCTGCAGCACTTGAGCTAGGGAGATAGACTGGAGCCACTCTCATTGTACCACATTTCCCTTCCCCCTACTCTTCTCCTGTCTATGAGACTTACAATATGTGTGTGTGCGTCTGTCTTAGTAAGTACAGCTTCCTGCATGATTGGATCCCACAGCGGAGCGCTTTATTCCCATAAGCATTTCCCAGCACCACACTGGTCGTCATTATAGAGCACGCAAAGACATTCACATACCCACCACACTGACAGTCAGATGGTACCATCAACCCTCTCATACCCCCCTCATCCCCTCTCATTCTTTCTTTCTTTATTTCTTTCTTTCACCTTCTCTCTCTCTCATCTCCCCTCTAGGTCAGGTTGCTGCTGATGTCTAGGGCTTGCTGGTATACCTGAGTCATGTCGTCCAGGTCGCCCAGCAGGGAGAAGCTGCCGTTGTCCCCCGGGGAGCTTTGGGGGCTACGGCCGAACTTGGCCCCAGGGAGAGGCGGTGCCGTCTGGAGGCCCTTGAACTTGGCCAGCTGAAGCAGATTCTCAGCGGACACACAGCCTCTGATGTTGGGCCTCGGGGTGGAGGGCGGCCACTCGGCTCCGCTGAACGAGCTGTTGGCGAGGACGACGCTGTCTTCGCCCACGATGCTGGACGGGCGACTCTGGCTGCGGGACAGGCCGGCGTCAGCAGAGGACGACGGCTCGCCCAGTACGCTCATGGACGGCATGGCACTGTAGGTGGAGAACTTGCCGTTGCGTTTCAAGATTCCTTTTCTGCCCACGGCCCTCTTCGGCGGCGAACTGGCCACGAGAGGTGTAATGCTGCCCCCTAGCAACTCGGAGGACTCACTGCGCTCTGGCGAGGAGTAGTACCCTGATTCACGCTGTTGGTTATTCTTCAGGATACCCTTCTTGGGGAGACTAGGCACTGCTTTGGTGGGCGAGCTTCCCATCAGTGGAGGCCCCTCTTCCTCTTCTCTAGCACCAGTTATCAAGTCCCCTTTGGGAACGTCGGCAGCAGGACCTAAATCAATCTCTTCCAGACTAGGGGAGTGCTGCTCGTCTGACGGCCTGGTCTTCAGGATCCCCTTGGGTCGCTTCAGCTCCAGGTTGTCCTCCTCGCCACAGTGAGGCGCCCCCGTGTCATTCTCCTTCTTGGACTTCTTGGGCCGCTGGCGGACGAGCAGCAGCTGTTCTGGGCGCGTGGCTTTGCTGGGCCGGGGCTCAGCGCGGTTCTGCCAGTCGATGAAGCGGGCCAGCATGGGAGAGCCTGCGTCCCGCTGGGCCTCGCAGTCGCACACGCTGTTCTTCCAGCCCCAGTTGACCCACCAGTGGTTGGCAATGTCCTCCACCGTCGCACGCCGCTCAGGGTTCACCATCAGCATCCAGCGGATCAGACCGCGGGCGTCTGGCAGAGCAACACAAAACCAAACAAGCGCTTTACTAAGTGCACTTTAGTCACAGAAAACACACTTTCATGTATCTGACATGGTCAAGTACAAATGTACAAATATATACTGTATATAGATGCAGATATATACTGTATATAGATGCAAAAGAGTCTTTTGAAACGGTTACTGTACCTCCTAAAGTCTAAAGTCTATTTAATGGAGTGTTATCAGGAGGAGCATGTCTCACCTGAAGACTATTTCATGGAGTGTTATCAGGAGGAGCATGTCTCACCTGAAGACTGAGTGGTCTATTTAATGGAGTGTTATCAGGATGTCTCACCTGAAGACTGAGTGGTCTATTTAATGGAGTGTTATCAGCATGTCTCACCTGAAGACTATTTAATGGAGTGTTATCAGGAGGAGCATGTCTCACCTGAAGACTATTTAATGGAGTGTTATCAGCATGTCTCACCTGAAGACTATTTAATGGAGTGTTATCAGGAGGAGCATGTCTCACCTGAAGACTGAGTGGTCTATTTAATGGAGTGTTATCAGGAGGAGCATGTCTCACCTGAAGACTATTTAATGGAGTGTTATCAGGAGGAGCATGTCTCACCTGAAGACTATTTAATGGAGTGTTATCAGCATGTCTCACCTGAAGACTATTTAATGGAGTGTTATCAGCATGTCTCACCTGAAGACTATTTAATGGAGTGTTATCAGGAGGAGCATGTCTCACCTGAAGACTGAGTGGTCTATTTAATGGAGTGTTATCAGGATGTCTCACCTGAAGACTGAGTGGTCTATTTAATGGAGTGTTATCAGCATGTCTCACCTGAAGACTATTTAATGGAGTGTTATCAGGAGGAGCATGTCTCACCTGAAGACTATTTAATGGAGTGTTATCAGGAGGAGCATGTCTCACCTGAAGACTATTTAATGGAGTGTTATCAGCATGTCTTACCTGAAGACTATTTAATGGAGTGTTATCAGCATGTATCACCTGAAGACTATTTAATGGAGTGTTATCAGGAGGAGCATGTCTCACCTGAAGACTGAGTGGTCTATTTAATGGAGTGTTATCAGGAGGAGCATGTCTCACCTGAAGACTATTTAATGGAGTGTTATCAGCATGTCTCACCTGAAGACTATTTAATGGAGTGTTATCAGGAGGAGCATGTCTCACCTGAAGACTATTTAATGGAGTGTTATCAGGAGGAGCATGTCTCACCTGAAGACTATTTAATGGAGTGTTATCAGCATGTCTCACCTGAAGACTATTTAATGGAGTGTTATCAGGAGGAGAATGTCTCACCTGAAGACTATTTAATTGAGTGTTATCAGGAGGAGCATGTCTCACCTGAAGACTGAGTGGTCTATTTAATGGAGTGTTATCAGGATGTCTCACCTGAAGACTGAGTGGTCTATTTAATGGAGTGTTATCAGGAGGAGCATGTCTCACCTGAAGACTGAGTGGTCTATTTATCAGGAGGAGCATGTCTCACCTGAAGACTGAGGGCCAGATGTACTAACGCTTTTGCGCCCACTTCAGGCGTATTTGTTTCGCAACTTGCGTTTAAAATCATTGTGAGGTATGTACAAACAGGCCGCAATGAGGTAAAAGCGCAATCTGCCTGTCGCGGGAGCTGAAAATGTCTAATTGCGCTTTTCATGTCATGCATATGCATTCATGGGAGGATCCAGGGGAAAGTGGGAGTTTAGCGCAAAAAGATGGGAGGGGAAGAGTAAAGAGCGCCTAATTATGTTTTCCGCGGTATGTACAAAGACTGCTCCTGAAAGCTAAGTCTATTCTGCGCCTAAATACTTGCGCCTTGTAAAAGCAGGTGTTAATCCAAAATTAAGTTCAATGCTTCAATAAGAGAACCTTTCAAAGACAACAGAATCGCTAATTAGAGCACCAGTTTTGCAAGTCTTTGTAGGCTACTATCAAAAGCAACATTAACTTTCGTTGGCCTTTCGAATGTCTTACTTTCACTTTCACGTCATTCACTTAAACTTTCCTACTTGCTAGATTAGACCAATTTTCCATAGCCTACGTTCACAAGTAGTTTGAGTAGAACTACTGATCTTCATTATCTCCCTGCTCGTTGACATCTTATCTATGGTATTATTTCATGATCGCTAAACGTTTGATTCTTTTTAATGTTGTCATCAGTTAACTTCATTCAACTGCGCTTGTAGGCTCTGCCATTCAGTTGTGGACGTTCGTAAATTGCGTTTATGGGCGGAGAGAGGCAGAGAAAGGCGCAGTTTACACCAAGGATTGAACGATTGATAAATACGACGGAAACTTGGGTCTGTCAGCGTTCGCAGTCTGCGGTTTGTCCATGGCGCTGATAATGTTACGTTCGCAAATGTACGTACATCTGGCCCTGAGTGGTCTATTTAATGGAGTGTTATCAGCATGTCTCACCTGAAGACTATTTAATGGAGTGTTATCAGGAGGAGCATGTCTCACCTGAAGATTATTTAATGGAGTGTTATCAGCATGTCTCACCTGAAGACTATTTAATGGAGTGTTATCAGGAGGAGCATGTCTCACCTGAAGACTGAGTGGTCTATTTAATGGAGTGTTATCAGGAGGAGCATGTCTCACCTGAAGACTATTTAATGGAGTGTTATCAGCATGTCTCACCTGAAGACTATTTAATGAAGTGTTATCAGGAGGAGCATGTCTCACCTGAAGACTATTTAATGGAGTGTTATCAGGAGGAGCATGTCTCACCTGAAGACTGAGTGGTCTATTTAATGGAGTGTTATCAGGATGTCTCACCTGAAGACTGAGTGGTCTATTTAATGGAGTGTTATCAGGAGGAGCATGTCTCACCTGAAGACTGAGTGGTATATTTAATGGAGTGTTATCAGCATGTCTCACCTGAAGACTGAGTGGTCTATTTAATGGAGTGTTATCAGGAGGAGCATGTCTCACCTGAAGACTGAGTGGTCTATTTAATGGAGTGTTATCAGGAGGAGCATGTCTCACCTGAAGACTATTTAATGGAGTGTTATCAGGATGTCTCACCTGAAGACTGAGTGGTCTATTTAATGGAGTGTTATCAGCATGTCTCACCTGAAGGCTATTTAATGGAGTGTTATCAGGATGTCTCACCTGAAGACTGAGTGGTCTATTTAATGGAGTGTTATCAGGATGTCTCACCTGAAGACTATTTAATGGAGTGTTATCAGGAGGAGCATGTCTCACCTGAAGACTATTTAATGGAGTGTTATCAGGAGGAGCATGTCTCACCTGAAGACTGAGTGGTCTATTTAATGGAGTGTTATCAGGATGTCTCACCTGAAGACTGAGTGGTCTATTTAATGGAGTGTTATCAGGATGTCTCACCTGAAGACTGAGTGGTCTATTTAATGGAGTGTTATCAGGAGGAGCATGTCTCACCTGAAGACTGAGTGGTCTATTTAATGGAGTGTTATCAGGAGGAGCATGTCTCACCTGAAGGCTATTTAATGGAGTGTTATCAGGATGTCTCACCTGAAGACTGAGTGGTCTATTTAATGGAGTGTTATCAGGATGTCTCACCTGAAGACTGAGTGGGCTCCCTGTATTCCCCGCTGCTTATTTGGCGAATCAAGTTTCTGTGATCTCCTCCATCAAACGGCATTGTCCCATAGACCAGAGTGTACAGCAGCACACCCAGTGCCCAGCTGTCCACCTGACGAGAATAGTGGACATTAGCCAAACTTGATTAGTGCTTTCACAAAAACATCAATCAATAATGTTATTGAGGCCTGAGCTTTACTGACTCTAGAATTGTATAATCTGAGCCTCTGCAATACTGTGATGGTCACTGTTTAACAGAACAGACTCACTGCCCATTGTGTCCTAGTTATTACCTCATAATAAAAGCAGATCGGCTAACTGCGGCGCTTTTGAAATCTATGGGCTGATAAACAACCCTAACTAATTAGACTTAACCTTCTGTTTCACATCCAGACATTATGCAACAAGTTTCTCTAAACACGTATAGGGCAAGTTACGTAAGTCTTACTGACGTGATGGAACGAGACCAGCACTGATGGCTGACAATCGAGGTCTGGAAATGCCTCAACACCTTGACAGGTGCTGATTAGAGGGGGTCAGAGTGGGGCAGCTCGCTTTGGGGAATGTTCGCCAAGTCTGCTTCAGGGAATGTCGCCAAGTCTGGTGGGTGTCAGGACTCAGGAAATCAGATAGTGGCCCGGTGTGATTGGACTTCCTTTCGGATCGGTGCACTTCCTGTCTATTCGGAGCGACTGAGGGAGCGCCATTGTGCTCTGTTTTCATTTCCAGGGGTTGGCTATAATTTGCGGCTTTTCCCCATTGGAGTTTTTGACATTGTGATTTTGATCTCGTTGCTGTTTTTTGTACCCAGAAGTAAATTACAGCAAATTATAGGAAATTTAAAGGTTCGGCTTGGGTCTAAAATAGGAATTACACTTGTTTTAAAGTATACAACTGCTATAATTTGGCAACGCCTTGAGATTGCTTTTTAATCAGCAGAGGACTTGTATAAAGCTAGGTTCTTTCTGGGTCCTGGCCTAACCAGTGGAACTTTCAAGAGGACCACAGGTTCTGGCAATAAAGTACATACTTGTGTAACTCATTTAGATGCTTTTGTAAGGACACACGTCCAGAGCACAACAACCATGAAGTCTCCAAAGGGTCTGCAGGGCCGACACCATCTGCGGGCAGTGGTGGAGAATCTAGGGCTGTTTTGGGTGGGATTGTGGGGGTCTGCCGAGGGCTAATCCCTTTAAAGGCCTAACACTGACGCTTCAGTAACTCTCTGTTTCATCACTGAGGAACCTCCATGGGGGAAGGTCCTGGAGATTAGAACTATTCTCTCTCTCTCTTTCTTCTGTCTCTCCCTCTCTCTCTCTCTTTCCTTAGGGCTTCACTTCTGAATCAGTCAGGGTTAGTAGGGATGTCTGACCTCTGGGCCACGATAGGGCCTCCCGTTGACTATCTCCGGCGAAGCATACAGGGGGCTCCCACAGAATGTCTGCAGGAGCTTGTCCTTGTGATATAAGTTGGAAAGGCCGAAATCAGCAATCTGTTGAGAGAGAACACACACACACACACATACAGCACATTAGTATAGTTCAGCAATCAAGACTACATTTACTGGTCTTCCACACACCCATTGGTGTCACAGTCTAGCTCTCCCGCGGAGCTGGCTATTCCCCCAGACACACAGCACATGATGTACTGCAACTCCAGACAGTCTTGCTCAGTAGGCTAAGTAATCAAAGATATGGTCTCATGGTTGTCCTCCCAGTTTATGAATCATGAGGAGGGCCAAGTGACCCACGGCCACCACCAGTTCCTGTCATTCTGAGCTGTGGGCGCCCCACCCCTGCCCTTATCTTCCTGTACCGCTAGATCCAGAGACTCCTCCCCAGACCAAACACTGAGGCGGGTGAGGACAGGTCAAAGGTCAGGGTGGCATTGTCCGGTTGGCCGGAGTGCCGTTTAGCAAGCCAGCAATGAGTTATAGCAAAGAGGAAACGGGGAGAGTCATGCTTACTTTGATGTTACAGTTTTCATCTAGTAGCACGTTTTCCAGTTTCAGATCCCTGTGCACCACTCCATTCTGAAAAAAAGCATAAGGAAATAATAACATTTTGTTAGTGGACATGACCGCAAGATTTGCTTCACATACTTAATGTCAAGTTGCAAAAACACACTCAAAACAGACAAATTGGTTTATTATTGCTGTACAAGTCGGGAAACCATGACATTTCAGCTGTATCTCTTTGTGATGTTGAAAGGTATCTCTGTGCAACCCAACATCTGCCATCTAAAGCAGACCCTGTAATTATGAAATAGTGTAAATGAGGTCCTCACTACAGCTCTGCATTAAGGAAATAACTTGTGTTGTTTGAAACCATTAACATGTGGGGCACAGCGACGGAAATGCAGTCATTTGGCACGGGGAATAGAGCGCGCTCGTTTGGCACGGGCAATAGAGCGCGCTCGTTTGGCACGGGCAATAGAGCGCGCTCGTTTGGCACAGGGAATAGAGCGAGCTCGTTTGGCACGGGCAATAGAGCGAGCTCGTTTGGCACGGGGAATAGAGCGCGCTCGTTATGGCTGTGGCTACACACCACGCGCTTTAACCGGCTGGCCGTGAGAGAGAACACATGTTTACACGCGATTCACTGGAGCACACGGACAGCCAATTGACACCGCTTTGCTTTCGCTCCTCCCTCTTGTCATACGTACCCCACCCAGCGACCCCCCTCCCCCTCCACCTCTCTCTACACACCCCCACACAGGCACACACACACACACATGCACACAGAGCACACCACCAGCACTGTTGCGTACAGTGACTCATCCTCTGTGCACCACGATGTCTGGAGCTCTCCCAGCCGGGGATGACATCACCATGACATCACCCTCTCCCCCAGCTGTAGGGAAGATGACAATGGTGCATTGGGAAGGACTCTCACCAGAGCAGGCACAAGAAGCACAGCTAGCAAAGGTGTGTGTGTGTGTTAGTGTCTATGTGTGTATGTGTGTGTGTGTGTGTATATGTTTGTGTATGTATGTTTGTGTGTGACTGAGGAGGGGTTTTTACAAGGCTGGATGGAGCCAAGAAATGATGAACAGAGCTAACCAATCACGGAGCAGAGTGAGGGGGGGGGGGGTCAATTGCTTGGAGATGAAACACTCGCTGTAGTTAGCTGTTTTTGTGTAGTGTCTTCATTCTCTTGCCTATGTGGCGTCCCTATGCTGTAATAGCTAAGCTTACTACATGACAGACAGCAATGGTAAGCAGTCCGATGGGCTATCGACAATGCAGGGCTGTTATTCATCATTCTGTCACATGGAGATTCCTCCCAAATCAGGAAGGGGCCAAGAATAACATACTTATAGAGCTGACGTCGTCGCTGGGCTTTATTTAATAACTGCGCAGTTTGCAATGAAGGCAGACCCACAGGGCCTGGGGTGAACCCTTGGGTGGACCCAGTGAGACAGGAATGGTTGATGGTCTGTCATAAACACGGGGAAAGAGCCTTTGATGTTCCCCTTTTCCCCTACCTTTTTAATAAGCTCTGGCTTCCATAATGGATTGCTTAGTGTAAGGTCTTTTTCTGTGCAAAAACAGGCACTTTTTTTCTCTTTCACTTGTCCCCTGCATAGTGAATTCTTGGGAAAAGTCTCGTTTTATGTTGGTTTGCACAGGTAGCTGGAGAGCTGAGGGCAGGTTTACCTTGTGACAATAGTGCACGGCAGAGACGATCTGTCGAAAGAAGTGTCGAGTCTCCCGCTCACTTAGCCTGCGTCGCTCACTGATGTAGTCGTACAGCTCGCCTTTGCTGGCGTACTCCATCACGATTACAATCTTGTCCTTGTTCTCAAACACTGTAGAGACAGAAGAACAGAGGACCAAGTATGAGCACAGCTTTGTACTTTAGGAGGCAACACAAGGAGAAAGGTTAGGTATGAGCATAGCTTTGTACTTTAGGAGACAACACAAGGAGAAAGGTTAGTTGGTGTCTTCTGCGTAATAAAAAGCCCAAAACAATAGCTCCTGGGCCAATTACTCCAGGGTTAATATGGTTCATGTGAAACACATGTACGTGCCCATGACCCTACTGTAAGAAATGATTTGCCCTTGGTGTTATCTTAACTTCTATTCTTTTGTCAGCTGACTATGATTCAGCTATATGTGAAATATGTGTTATTCTCCCCGCAAACTAGTGCCACAGTTCATACAAAATAGTATTTGTAGTTATTTCTATAAAGCATGTTATTTCACGTGAGTCTGGCTTGCGTCTCTTCACTGTAAAAAAGGAGTCATAGTAAAGTCTTTCCTTACTTCAACTTAAAAATAAGTACCGTAAAACTCCAAATAATAATAAATACTTTAATAATAATTTGAAGTTTTACGGTAATGCCATTTCAACTAAGTTTCATGAGTTAACAGTGTTTCAACTTTGGTTTTGAAGTCAACTCAATAATATGTGGGCTGAACTTAAAATTGTAAGTTATGGTCCTAACTACAACAGTTAGGGATTATGGGTAAATGATACTTTCTTGTTTCTCATTACTGTTTATTGTGGCTTTTTTGGATTTGTATGAGGTAGAACAACTGATGAGCAAAATTACTGTGTTAGAGATTTTCAGAGTATTGTCAGGATTACCAATGAGGAGAAAACCATTATTGAAACATATAGAATATTTTAAAGAGTAGACATACTTCCCTTCTGGGTTCAATGCAGAATTGACTACTTTCTCAATTGGAGTTGATCTTTACCTTATAAGGTGAAGGTTCTTGGACCTTATATGTTTACAATGAATACAATAGATATAAAAGCTGTAGCAACTGGACTGATATAGTTGTAAAAAGGAAGTTTATATTCACAACGTCAACACCGCACAACTTTATTCCCTATGTAGCTGATGAAGTACTTTATGCCCTATGTAGCTGATTAAGTACTTCATGCCCTATGTAGCTGATTAAGTACTTTATGCCATAGGCACCTGATTAAGTACTTTATTCCCTATGTAGCTGATTAAGTACTTTATGCCCTATGTAGCTGATTAAGTACTTTATGCCCTATGTAGCTGATTAAGTACTTTATTCCCTATGTAGCTGATTAAGTACTTTATGCCCTATGTAGCTGATTAAGTACTTTATGCCCTATGTAGCTGATTAAGTACTTTATGCCATAGGCACCTGATTAAGTACTTTATGCCCTATGTAGCTGATTAAGTACTTTATGCCATAGGCACCTGATTAAGCTGTTGTGGATGGTCATTCACTTGATGGTTTGTGGCACCAACAAATAATTACACGATAACATGACAACAGCAGTATAGCCTTTAGTGTCAGTGTCTCTTAGTTATGTATTTTATTTTATGATGAAATTTAAGTAAGGATTGATTGGGAACAAACTTCTTCCGGTAATTGGTTCAAGTCAACAAATTTATTTCAATGAATGATCCTATTTTGAAACAACATGTAAATTAATCAAGTTAACTTACATACTTTTTTTGACACAACAAGAGTTTATGTAAACTTTTGTTGATTTGTCTAAGTAAGGGAAGTTGATTAAAAATGTATTTTATTGTCAAGTTAACTCACAAACATAAGGCAGTGGGGTAACAAACCGTTTTTAGTTAAAAGGGCATATTATATTATATTATATTATATTATATTGTATATTGGGGAACATGCGTTGGAGCCTAATCTCTAATATAACAGCACTGCCAAGTGACCTTTTCACACAAACAGCCTCATCCATATTGTTTCATATGCCATACAATTTCAATTCCAGGCAAATTGGCTCAGCATGCTAATGTAAACCACGTGTAAAGCACAAATCTCCTTTTATGGAGCGCCCCACCCTGCTCACTCTGGGAGAGTGCGTCTGTCAGGCTTGCAGCAGGCCGTGCTTCTCTGGCCATGACATCAGCGGCCCACCTCACGTGTTTGCCGCGGGGCTCTAACTACGCTGCAAGGAGTCGGACCCTCTTGCCCAGGAGTGTGCTACAGTATGTGCTGGACCCTCTTGTCCAGGAGGGAGTAGAGTGAGCAGGAGAAGTGTGTGTGTGTGTGTGTGTGGGGGTGTCTGAATCTGGAAAGGAGCACATCTGTTTCCCAGGACAGTAAATCAGTGGCTGCTCATCGTGTCAAAAGGACATGGCAGCCGTCTCTCTCTCACATTCCTGACCTCCACGCTAAGCACCTTTTCACAAGGAAGGTCCCGTGAGGCGGACGTGGGGGGGGGGGGCACAATCAGCACGGCACTCTGTGTACTTCCCCCCTGATATTTTGGATATCTTCTTTAACTAGTTTGGGCCGTCTGCCCTTACTGCCTATCCCAGCACTCTTTCACATCTGGAGCCTTTCGTCATGTAGAGGCAAGGGCTCTGTGACTCTGTGACTGGTTGGGTTACCCAGCAGAGCCCACTACCCAGCAGAGCCCATTACTCAGCAGAGCCCATTACCCAGCAGAGCCCATTACCCAGTGGAGCAGGGCAGAGCCCATTACCCAGTGGAGCCCATTACCCAGCAGAGCCCATTACCCAGTGGAGCCCATTACCCAGCAGAGCCCATTACCCAGTGGAGCCCATTAGCCAGCAGAGTCCATTACCCAGCAGAGCCCATTACCCAGTGGAGCCCATTAGCCAGCAGAGTCCATTACCCAGTGGAGCCCATTAGCCAGCAGAGTCCATTACCCAGTGGAGCCCATTACCCAGCAGAGCCCATTACCCAGTGGAGCAGGGCAGAGCAACTGAGACATGTGAGGATGAGCAGGGTCCAGCAGGGTGCAGCAGGGTCCAGCAGGGTAGGGTGTAGAGGCATATTTCCGCCATGGATCGCCCTGTCCAAGCGCTGTCCCTATTCTACTGCCCCTTTCACCTGGGCCACTGGTCTCAGTCTTGCTAACTAGCATGCTTGAATTTCCCCTAGGGATCAATAAAGTATCTATATATCTATCTATCTATCTATCTATCTATCTATCTGCTAACCAACCTCACTACAGCATAGACAGCCTAGCATGCTAACCCACCTCACTACAGCATAGACAACCTAGCATGCTAACCCACCTCACACCCACCTCACTACAGCATAGACAGCCTAGCATGCTAACCCACCTCACTACAGCATAGATAAGACAGCCTAGCATGCTAACCCACCTCACTACAGCATAGACAGCCTAGCATGCTAACCCACCTCACTACAGCATAGACAGCCTAGCATGCTAACCCACCTCACTATAGCATAGATTAGACAGCCTAGCATGCTAACCCACCTCACTACAGCATAGACAGCCTAGCATGCTAACCCACCTCACTACAGCATAGACAGAGGAAAAAACGACCCACACTGACCATCATCATCTCTGACTTCGCCGAGTCGAGGATTCTGGCCTGAATGCGCCTGCAAAAAGCGAGTGCTGTCTCCCGTGCCACCGTGACCCCGTGCGACTGGCAGAGAGGGGTGCCGCTCACCACCCACCACGGCCACTCATTAGCGTTGAACCCCCGTGACCCCCTGGGATCACTCTCAATGGGATAATTACCTGGCTTACATAAGCACCATTAGACACAGCCGGTTGGACACTACCCTCCCCACTTCCCCCCTTCCCCCCCCCCCCCCCCCGCCCTGAGCTTTTGTTCTGGAGGCTTTTCTTAGGAGCCTGGTAATTACCACCTATTGTCTGGATGCCACTCACTACACTGTGCCCCTGTGCTGCTTTGTGACGGGGCTTTACAGCACACTTCAGCTTACAATGCCCTCACTCTTTCTTCTATTTAAATTGTCTTTAATCCATGTTGTAATTACTTTCTTGTGAATCAATAGAGCATGACTGCTGACCCATAAATGCATGATCACCCTAATCATTATGGTAATCTTCAGAGAACATAGCAACCTACCCTAATACAGCTCAAATGTCCTAAATGTAAGGTTTCATTTGGGACAGGATTTATCTGCATCGTGAAGCAAGCCTTGTTGTCTGGGTGATACTTATGAAGTCAGTCAAGTTTTTGTTTTTTATCTATGTCCACTTGTTTGGGGTTACAGCTTTAAGAGTTTGGGGTGTAAACTGCAATGCAAATCAATCTCAAAATGAGGTTACAGGGTTATGAATTATCCTGCTGGCGACAAGGCAAATGAGCTGAAATGCCTGCAACATGCTGATGGATGCAGAATGCGCATGGCGAAATCAATCCGTGCTCACATCTGGTTCCACTTTGCCTCGCACAAGTAGTTAAATGTTGACACGGGTGTTGCCGGATACACATTTCTGTCTCTACGTTTCCAACGATATTCTGGGGGAGTGCCAGCACACAACAGTAAACACTATTTAACAGACACACCAGAAACCAGGCAGCCTCAGAGAGAGAGACAGAGAGAGGGAGAGAGAGGGAGAGGGGGAGAGAAAGTCTGTGGCATTGGCATCGGAGGCAGACAATGAACTTGTTCCTATAGGAGCAGCGACTGACTCCAAGGCCTCATTTAGTGGGGGTTGTTCTCCTAATCATTCTCTCAGACTCGCAGACCGAGCCAACCACAACACTCGCTGACTTATGACACTCCGCAGTGGTGAATATGGCCGCTCTTCAAAAACACTCGGGGATTAATAAAATCAGAGGCCGACGACTTCTTTGCGAGAGCGGCGCTAAGTGAGCGGGCGAGCGAGAGCGCTGTCAGCTAATTTGCATCGTGCCAGCCCTGACGTGGCACAAAGGGAAAAAGTGTTCCACTGGGAGGCAGAGCCGTAGGGCAGCCTTCCAGCCAGAGGGCCCTGATTACAGGCTCCTATTTCACATCCTTGCCTTGGATAGTTGCATTGCACTTCCATTCTCTGTGGAGCAGCAGCTTGGAGGACACCCCTGTATGGTGTTAGACCATGTGGAGGACACCCCTGTATGGTGTTAGACCATGTTTTCCCGTGCGAAAGAGCTTTTAAAATGGTTTTGGGTACAGTTGGACTGCTGATGATGCATCAAGTCATCATGCATTTACAAGCGCAGACACTTGCACCCATGCAGGCACGCCCACGCAAGACGTACGCACAAAAACATGCCATTTTTGAAAATGCTGACTTCATCATGTCAGCAGTTTTATTTGTTGGATGTGTATTTTTTGTTGCTAGTCTGCATGCTGGCTGCAGGCCTCTGTTGCTGTGAGGAGCATGCTGTTGTTGAGCTGTGTGGAAGAGTCAGACGGCTGAGAGAGAGAGAGAGAGAGAGAGAGAGAGAGAGAGGCTAGCCCACTGTCTCATGGCCAGGGCTGGCTAGCAGCTGCAGAACTGTAAACACCAGCAGATGTCTGGCAGTGAGATCAAGAGGATGGATGGGCAAGGGGAAGGAAGGAATGAAAAAAGAAGAAAGCAAAAGGCAGAGCGAATAGAAGTAGAGGAAGAGACCCCTCAGATGTGGGGAACAGCAAAGCTCAAACACCCCCCCATGCAACACCCTCAAACGCACACACCGACACTTGGCCAAGATGGAGGAGCACCCCAGCATAACATGTTCAGGCTGTGGACGAGATCCCACAGTGACATCTTCTTTTGAGAGGATTTTCAGTCCAGTGCTTGTCTCAAGGAGACAGAAGAGAGTGAAGCAGAAAAGGAGGGGAGGAGAAAGTTGGGGGAGGGAGGGAGGAACAAGGGATGAATGGGTGGAAGAGACAAACCTTCATAGATAGAGATGATGTGTGGATGACGGAGGGACGACATGATCTCTATCTCTCGGCGAATGTGCACCATATCCTGCTCGTCTTTGATCTTCTCCTTCCTAATGGACTTGATGGCCACCTGGAGATAAGGGAGGTCAGAGGTCAGTTACGCTTCATGAAGATAAAAACAGCTGGTTCAAAGGTGTCTGCTTCAAAAGATGTCAAAACAATATTTCCCCCCTACACAAAGCAACTACAATATGTACACAAAAAGGACAATTTAATAACTTCAGAAAGAAAGGATATTTGCTTGGAACAAACAAAGCTGTTGAAGTCTACATCAAAAGATCTTTCTTCATGTTTGAAAGTTAACATTGCTCCAGACTGTAAAATGACTGTAGTTATTGTTCTGTCATGGTGGATAAACACACACTAAAGCTCCAGTGTGTTTCAATCAGATTTGAATGAAAAGCGGTAACTCATTTCCCAAAAGCTCTTGTGCTCAGTGTTCTGCCCAGCGTCCCCTTGGCCTCTGACCCCACCACCTCTCAAACGTTGTGCCACCTCAGCTAACCCTGTTCCAACCCCGAACCACACAGGACTGTACTTTGACCACTGCACAGCTGTTATCCGCTAAACACAGACAGGACGTCTGCGAGCCAGAAGCCTTCGCAAAGGAGTCATTTGCCTCCACCAGGGTGTAATTTCAAGAGACTCTTTTGGGAGAAATGAAGGTGCAAGCTTGGAAAACAAAAAAAACGTGGTGCCTTAATGGCAGCTCTCTTTGTGCTCCTCCCTCTGATGCGACGGGTGGCGAGGATTGCTTTCCTCTTTGTCACCGGGATTTCATGGCCTCCGTGGCGTGACTCACGCTTCAGAGTTAAGTCACATGGTCTATTCACCCCCACGTGCCACTGTGGCTCCTTGGCAATGGCAAGTGTTGCGCTAAAGTGGTTTAAAAACATAAGCCCCTCTCTCCAGAATCCTTGCCAAGAAAAGGCAGCTCTGAGAAAACACTAAAAAAAGGAGTTTTCCATATCTGGAAAACAGAGTCTCCTCATCATAGTCCATACTAACAGAGTCTCATAACTCATAACATCATAGTCCATACTAACAGAGTCACAAAGTTTTCTTTTTTAAAAGTGCAATATGTGTAGGGTATATGCTGTTTTAAGGCTCTGCCATTAATCATTTTCATAGCACCTTGGCACTAAGGCCAACGCTGGCACTAAAAACCAATAGCTCAGCCCAGGTCATTACCTGAGCATATAAAAAAACATTCACTAAAGTGCACTGGTACATTGCTGCCTATGTGGAGAGAGAAAGAAAAGCCATTTGTGTGAGCAGACCAGTTATTTTCCTGTTGAGTGACTGAGCCCCCAAAGAACCCCTTAAATAATTGTGACCAGCGTGACATACTTCTTAATAGAACTCAGGGAAGCATGTGTAAGTGATGTCAGACTGCGCTGCAGTGGTTCCATATGTTCCCCCAAATGCATCATAATTACATAACAGAGCTCTACCTTGACTCAGAGCCCCCTGCTGAGACTCAGAGCCAGTGGACATTGTATCTGCTTTAGGACTGTGAGGCATTAGGAGGACAGAGGGGCCTCTGGGTGAGTGGACTCTACTGTAGTACTGAGTGGACTCTACTGTAGGTGCTGAGTGGACTCTACTGTAGTGCTGAGTGGACTCTACTGTAGGTGCTGTACTGAGTGGACTCTACTGTAGGTGCTGAGTGGACTCTACTGTAGGTGCTGTACTGAGTGGACTCTACTGTAGTACTGAGTGGACTCTACTGTAGGTGCTGAGTGGACTCTACTGTAGGTGCTGAGTGGACTCTACTGTAGGTGCTGTACTGAGTGGACTCTACTGTAGTGCTGAGTGGACTCTACTGTAGGTGCTGAGTGGACTCTACTGAGTGGACTCTACTGTAGGTGCTGTACTGAGTGGACTCTACTGTAGTACTGAGTGGACTCTACTGTAGGTGCTGAGTGGACTCTACTGTAGGTGCTGAGTGGACTCTACTGAGTGGACTCTACTGTAGTGCTAAGTGGACTCTACTGTAGTACTGAGTGGACTCTACTGTAGGTGCTGAGTGGACGTGGCGAGAGAGGGGCCTGCGGAGGGATTCATTAAATCAGACTGGAGAAGAGAAGTGATGGACGTGTGTGTGTGTGTGTTTAAAGAGGTCACTGTTTCCTTTTCTCGTGCTGGCTGGCCTTTTTTAGATAAAGTGCAGCTTTTCTGACATGGTAAGGTGGGGTGAAATAGTTCTGCAACCCGGAATGGGAGTGAGGGGGCTGTGTGATTGTGGTTACAGTGAGGTCTTTGACTCATACACTCCCTCTCTCTTTGTCTCTCTCTCTTTCTCAAATAGACGACTGGACTCTAAAATATTTCTTCCTTCACAGGCACTGTGCGCAACTTGACATGTTGCCTTAATAAACTTGCCACATCAGGGGGTAAAGGGTTTATTGCCCCATCAGGGAGTAAAGGGTTTATTGCATAGATGACATGCTAAAAAACTCCCTTCGGGTATACGTACCTCTCCAAACCCCCATACTGCAAGTTCAATCCTGCAAGTTCAACCCTGCAATTACACTGCAGCAAAGTGTGAATCTGCAATTACACTGCAGCAAAGTGTGAATCTGCAATTAAACTGCAGCAAAGTGTGAATCTGCCTTCATTCTTCTTTTGGCAACTGCTCTCTCCCTGTGCCATGGTGAAGGAGACTTTGTTGTCTCCAAAACAAGCAAACACCAACAGCTTGCAATGGTGCCAATGAAATGATGGTGCACATCCATACTATAAAGCCAAACCACAATCACCCACAAGCACGATTACCTGGACTGGGACCTTGTTTTCCACACGCTGAGTCCGAGGTCCTGCTAGGTTGCTTGTTACTGGTGGGCTGACCTGCACTGTTTTCCATTACCTCATGACGTTACAAACAGCAGAGGTATTCACCCCCTGCCAAATACATCACGGTGCACAAGAACCCACAGTCCCCCAACTGTGGTGATTGAAACTAACTCTGGCAGCACTGCTTTTGTATTTCACTGTTTCTACCTTAAAAGGCACCAGTATTATGGAATAAGATCACCTCTGTGGGTATAGGTACTCGATGTAAGACAGCCTTTGTCTGGCCCCAAGGACTTAATGATGTGTGCGCTACGCGCATGACAAAAGCAAGAGAACTCAATCAAAAGGAAAGCTGACATAGATACCCATCCTTGCTCTGCCCTTTGTCCCTTGTGTCTGTGAGGTTGGTTCACTGAGCATGAAGCATTGTGTGCTCCCCAGCTGCTCTGGCTAGCTGCCTCAGTCTCACCTACAGAAGGTCTTTAAGCATGTGCTGGGGGTGGGGAGGGTATGTAGCATATGGCATCCCTGCCCCCTCTCCCCACCCACCCAAACACTCCTGTTCCCAGGTGTGTGTCTGCAGTGAGGTCTGAAGTGGAGGTCTTCTCCAGCTATTCTCTTCTTCCAGCTCATTAAAACGGCTGAGAGCCACTACCAGCATGGAGAGGGGTTATGCAAGCAGTACATGAAACATGAATGTGTGCCTTTGCATACATCTGGCCATGTTCAGTCTTTGTGGCTGGGTATGAATGAATATCTATGGTAATTTGTGTGTGTGTCTGTGAGTGTGTGTCAATTTATGTGTGTACAGTATGTGCTACAAAATGCATTCTTTATTTCCAACCACAGCCTAAGGGGGCACCAGCTGTGAATCTCTGAAGACCAGATGAGCTGAGTCCTCCCTGCACAGCGTGTCACCCATCAATCAATCACGGTGACAGGCACACTCAAGCTACAACAATAAAACTGACAGCATTATTGGCAACACATATCAACCTCATGTTTGCATCTGACTCAAGGTGATCTATGTGCGGTGCACTCATTTGGCCAACTCACATACAGAACATGTAGAGAACACGTAGAGAACATGTAGAGAACACACCCTAATCGGCCCATCACCTAGAGAACACCTAGAGAACACACCCTAATCGGCCCATCACCTAGAGAACCAGTAGGCACGGCTGAAGTGCCCTTGAGCAAGGCACCTAACCCCTCACTGCTCCCCGAGCGCTGCTGTTGTTGCAGGAAGCTCACTGCGCCGGGATTAGTGTGTGCTTCCCCTCACTGTGTGTATACTTATATATATATACATGTAGAGAACACACCCTAATCGGCCCATCACATAGAGAACACACCCTAATCGGCCCATCACGTAGAGAACATGTAGAGAACACACCCTAATCGACCCATCACATAGAGAACATGTAGAGAACAAGTAGAGAACACACCCTAATCGGCCCATCATGTAGAGAACACACCCTAATCGGCCCATCACGTAGAGAACACATAGAGAACACACCCTAATCGGCCCATCACATAGAGAACATGTAGAGAACAAGTAGAGAACACACCCTAATCGGCCCATCATGTAGAGAACACACCGTAATCGGCCCATCACGTAGAGAACACATAGAGAACACACCCTAATCGGCCCATCACGTAGAGAACATGTAGAGAACAAGTAGAGAACACACCTTAATCGGCCCATCACGTAGAGAACACCTAGAGAACACACCCTAATCGGCCCATCACGTAGAGAACACACCCTAATCGGCCCATCACGTAGAGAACACATAGAGAACACACCCTAATCGGCCCATCACGTAGAGAACACACCCATCACGTAGACCCCCCTCATAGGATATTAACTTTCTCTGCAGCTTTCATTTCTTGCTGCTGATGACTTTTCATGTGCTGCTATCCCCTTTCAGCCCTGCTGTCACCAGAACCTTTTCAGATCTGGAGTCTTCTCATTTGGGCCATACACCACATGCTCCTCCTCAAGCATCCCTATAGGCCATGTGCACAGGGCAGCTAGCACACATACTCATGCCTATTCATCCCTATACCCACATAGACACATAGGCACTCATGTGCACAGGGCAGCTAGCACACATACTCATGCCTATTCGCTAAATGCACAACTAAGTGTACGTGAGGAGAGAGCTTTCACAGGCGTAAATAGCACCCTGTGGAAACAGCCCCCTCTGGTCCCTCATGGATGCATTCTAAGCTTTTAGTGTCCCTGTGTGTACGCAAACAGCAAACACACACACACACACACGCATGCAAGCACACTTGTCATCTCCCCGGCCTCCCTAAGCACCACCGCCAGCCAGCCACTTCCATCTGCTCATCTCATCTGCTGTCTGAGAGGAAGCTGGCCGCTCCGGGAAAGCAATACAGGTAGGGACGTTAGCTGGCCGCTCCGGGAAAGCAATACAGGACGTTACATAACAGTCTCACTCGTCTGCCATCACTCCCGTTGCTCCCGGTCTGCTGGGTCCCTAGGGGTCAAAGGTCATGACCATGGCACACACAGCACCAACCGTGGAGCCAGTCTGCGGCTCAGGCTGTTTGGCTGTCGAAGCCTTGGTGTAACGGGAGATGTAAGGCCATTACGTGCTCCACTCTCACTCGATGGATCAGCACATGCAACATTTATCATCAGCTTAAGCCTCAGTGTGACAGTCCCTTTTACAAAGTCACAGCTTTCCCTGGCTCCAGTTAAGTTCTGCGGTCTAAGCAACTTGTGCTGCAATCTTCAAAGTGCAATTCTAAATGTGAAATGTTTACAAGCAGGGGAGAGGAGATTTTGTTTGTTGTTGTCTTGTAGATGTGCCATGGAAAGATGGTCTTGTTTTAGACCAGTGGTCAGAGATAAAAACTCCACTGCCCCCCATCCAACCCCCTCCCTGGTAGTAGTAGATTGCTTGCTACCTCTGCTGCGGTGATAGGACACTTCAAGGAAAGCTCTGTCTCTGAGATAGTGGAGGAATGCAGTGGGATTAGTGAGTCATTTCTGCTGAACTAACAAACCCTGGCAGGACATAGTTATCACAGAGCACTATGAGCCAACAACAACACCAGCACCAGAAACCTCAGCGGCACAACACCCAGCACACACACGGCTACTCAGCGGCACAACACCCAGCACACACACACACATGGCTACTCAGCAGCACAACACCCAGCACACACACACACATGGCTACTCAGCGGCACAAAGCACAGCAGACACACACATGGCTAGCTAGAGGTCCACTCTGGACCACCAACACAATCCTCTTCCAAAAACTCTACATTTTGCTTTACACGTCGTGCCAATCCTAATCGCTAAAAGATCACAAACACAAAAAAAGTTCCATTAGTGCACACACCTCTTGCTAAATCAACGCTGGGGTATTTTTAGATGGCTTATCCAATGGCCACACTCCCCATCAGCCAGCTGCTAAAAAGATGGATAGGAGCGTAGGCCTGGCCCCGCGCCCAGAAACACAAAACAGTCTGACGTCGTACACATAAGCAAGAGGAGAGGAAGCACTTAGTGTACGTCACCAGCAGCGCTATGGAACACAGTCCTTTAAACCCACATTTAGCGCAGGACCCAAACACAGTGGGACCCTCTGGAGGATGTTCACTTGTGATAGGATCATAACATGGCCCATAAAACATTCATATTGGCATAGAGACACGCCGCTTATACTACATGCCCCCATAACCACCACAGCACCAGAGGGTGAGACCACCATTAATATTGTATGTGTATGTGGGCTGGAGTGAGACCACCATTAATATTGTATGTCTATGTGTATGTGTATGTGTATGTGTATGTTGTATGTGTATGTGTATGTTGTATGTGTATGTGTGCTGGAGTGAGAGTTTATTTACTGAGGGGGTCTCTACATATCTTAGTGCTGAAATACATCATTCTTGTGTATGCATTGCATCGGTGTGTACAGTGTTGGGGAGTAACGGAATACATGTACCGGCGTTACGTATTCAGAATACAAATTATGAGTAACTGTATTCCTATACAGTTACAAGTTAAATAGTTGGTATTTAGAATACAGTTACATTGTTGAAATCAATGGATTACATGACGATACTTCTCTGTTTCATAAGTTTATTCACTCGCTAAATAAATTAAGGCAACTCCATTTCCCAGAAGCTCCTGAAAGCAATCTATGATTTCCATGTTTAAATCCAAGCCCCGCCGTCTTGCACTAGCCTCAAAACGCAGCCAGCGCGCATTATGGACGCGTCATCGGAGACCCTGAAATGACTGTTTGCACAGCAAATTAGGAGTAAAGTAAGTGGAGGTAACTCCTGCTCCTCACTGATCGCGGTTCCTGATGTCTGTTCAAAGGATATTTTCCCAAGTATTAATAGCTCAGGCTACTTCGGCCAATCGGTTACACAGTTTGCTAATCAATAAACAGAGCCTAGTTCACGTGTTGATTTAGACCTACAATTAAACCAATCTCTAAAATAGGCACTGCATTCTAAGCTTTTTATTCTAACTTAAAATAGCTTTATGGATTTTTTTTTTCTAATTAGATCTACATTTACGTTTTAAAATGAATTATATGGTGCAGCCTCTGAAGAATTATTCTTGCGAGTAGGCTAGCATATTTTAACGTGCGGTTTTTGATTGTCATTACGCAATCACGTTCATTTTGAGAGCACTGATATACAGTAGCCTAGATAGTGTTTACATTTACAGGTCATTTGCGTTCCACCTGTCATATGCGCCCCTCACTTGTACTGGGTTGATGCCACCGAAAAATCTCACAGGCACTAAAGTTAAAGTAGCCTATTTATTTAGTTTGTTTTAATTAGCCTAGTCGCCTGCTGTACAGTAGTTTTAGTGGTCACCTTGCTATTTTAAAGTTGTATCAGGTAGCTTAGTTGACTTTACATTCGCCTAACACTTCAGCCAGTTGGAACAGAAGAACACACCAGAATAGGCCTGTTTAGTAGGCCTAAGCAGGATTTGATGGCCGCATTCCTACACTTATAAAATGCAATTCAATGCGGAAGTAATCTAAGTATTCAGAATACGTTACTCAGATTGAGTAACGTAACGGAATACGTTACAGATTACATTTTTGGGCATGTATTCTGTATTCAGTAACGGAATACGTTTTGAAAGTAACCCTCCCAACACTGTGTATATATATGTGTGTGTGTGTGTGTGTGTGTGTGTGTGTTCAACTGTTTGTGTTAAAGGAGTATAAATGTGACAGAACAGAGGTGGTATGACCATCAAATGAATCTAAAGCTGATTTAATGCTTTCAGAGATGGGTTTTCTATACTGTGCAGTGATGTATGATAATGATGGAATGACCTCAAGCAGGGCTTTGCCATGTCAAAATGATATACATATTTGTTTTGCTCTTTGCAACAAGACCAGGTGTGAACACATCCAATGTTGTGCCAATCATGGACAGAAGCCCAGTAAATAAGGCCAGAGGTCATGGGAGTGTTCAAGCTGACAGACATGAGAGTGTTCAAGCTGACAGACATGGGAGTGTTCAAGCTGAACACCACAGAGGACGTCAGCCGTCAGCTGAGCCTTCCCCTGGCATATGTCACACATGGAAAGTTCTCCTCCCGCTGCCAGACTGGGTGCAGGGGTCAAATTCTGCCGCACGTGGGAATACTTTCACTGCAGCTAAAGGTAGAGTGGTGGGCTGTCTGGACCAATTACACAGCTGCAGAGGAAGGTCAACAAAATAACAAAGTTGGACCCAGGCACGATTCTCTCTGAAATGCATTAGTGATTGAATGGCCCAACAGGTGCTATATGTGAAGTGTGAGTCCTACCAAACCCTAACCATCACTCAATCCAGCCGCTGACAGATCCAGACTAGCCACTGAGAACAAATCCCAAACCATATCTCTGCATGACACACCAGATTGGTATAGAGTTGTACATAGTGTGCTGCTTTATAAGGTTACACACGGCTGTAAATCATCACCGTCTCCAAAGGTAGCAGACATGTGGTATTAGCAGTTGCAAATTTATGGCCCTATTTGTAGTCCACCTTGGAGATTCATTGACCTTTTTCAGTCGTGCATGTCATTCGGTCATAAAGCGGTATCAATAGCGCCATGAATGTTGGCTTACTGGGGATAGAGCGCGTGTTGTCGGCATTCCAGCGGCCCCAAGGGAGCAGTGCACATAAGAGGGAACCCCAACAAGAGAGGAGCTCTATTTCAGCACAGCACTCAGGGAGACATCTGATAAGGTGCTATATTGATTTCTGAAAATCAATTGCCCTGGAAAGACACTGTTCTGTTTAATTATTTGTAGCCCAATGACTGAGAATTCTCTTACCTCTCGCCCGGAGTGTCTTTCAATGGCTTTCTTCACCTTGCCATATGTCCCTCTTCCCAGAGTCTCCAGCAACTCGTAACGATGTTTCAGGTTGTGTTTGTGGTGATGCTTCTTGACGCCCGAACTTCTCCTGCCGTCACCCGTGGGTGTTTCTGGCACCGGGTGGCCGGCAGGTGATGTTGCAGGCGATTCGTCCCCTCCGGTTTTCGCCATTGAGGACCGAACAGGTTCAGCCTCAGTGCGAGAGACGCTTCGAGGTGATGCACAACCTGATTCCATTTTCAGGAAAGCTAATACTAATTCTTCCCCAACGTTATAGGCAAATATCGATAATATAATACTAAGAGGCCTAGTAATAGTCTTAATAAATAAATAAATAACCAAGGAAATGATTAATTATAATTAACATCTAACTCTAAGATTGTCTATGGATCACTCGCATTTGTTATATCTATTAGCCAAGGAGTCTAATCTACATAGCCGGCTATCACAATTAAAAAATGACTCGACTAATTAATGAATTAAATAGTCTATACCATTATAAAGTGAACGTATATTTCATGAGTTGGCTATAAACTGACCGGTCAAATATATTTTACATTGCATATTATAAGTGTCTAATTTTAAGTAGCTAGCAATGACAAAAACCAAGAATGCGACTCGATGTTGCCAGTGGCACCATTTAGCCTACGTTTGATGTTAAACAAATTCCTTTCAGGTAGGTAGCCTATGCCACTTACAGCACCTCTCGCTATTGTCATTCGAAACAATACATCAATTCTCAACACATATTACATCGAGCTATCTTTCTCTTTCGTTTTGCGTGAACTGGCATGATCTGCCAGTTTTCTTTTTTTTTTAATAAGGGCGCTGCATATCCTATAATAATGTACCGTGAAATACAGTCAATATCTCAAAGTCACAGCTAAAAACCTCAACCGTCATTGCCTCCCGAGAAAGCAGCGACGAAGCCGGCGTTCTGGATGTAGATGACCCTCATTTTGTCCAAAGCCTAGGTGTAACGTCAGTCATCTGGACTCTGTCTCTGCTGCGAGTGATCCATGCCCAAATCGATGTCAGACGCGTGTTGTGATCGGATTGAAAGCGCTCAGACGTTCTGGGTATTGCCATGTTCATCCTACTCGCCTTCTCGCGTGCCCTGTTCGTCTCTCTTTCCTCCGTCCTCTGTAATCTAGAAAAGAGAGTATGAAGAATGTGAGATGGTCGAGGCGGAGGCGGAGTTTAAAATCCTTCTCTCTTTCCCTTTGTACTCCCTGTCTGGCTCGCTCGCTGATTTTTGGACTGCGGCTCAAGATAACAGGACAGAGGTAACAAAGGCGGGTTAAAAAAAACAGACTGCATGTGAAAGAAAAGATCACAAAGCAACTCGTGCAGTCCCACAACACTTCATTCTTCACTCATTCAGTATGGCTATTCTAGCCTGTGTCATAATATGCATAAACCAGCTTGTGCAGCCTAGGGTAGACAACACACACAGTTTGCACTTTTGCAAGGAGTGTGAATCCTGTTGTTTTGAAATCTTTCAATTTGTCAAATTTGTCAATTTGTCCTTTAGTCCACTCATCATATGGTAGCCTTAACAATTGAGTAAATGTATGAGTAAATGTATATTGTTTGTGTATGTAATGTTATAGTGTTTAATGCAGTCTTTGATACAATGAATGCATCATTACAGGTAATGCCAAAATCAAAAAGTGATTCATGTGCACATTAACTCATCCACAGCACGGAAAGTAGAATAGGGTCTACTTTGTTTCCCTGACTGGATCTAATAACTCTGTGTGTAGGCTACACTATGATCTTCCCATAGTGATTCTGAAGTGCTTCTAGACATTATAAAACATGACCTGTCCTGGAGATGCCCTGGGCATGCTTGTTTCTGAGAGTCAGCTTTTGTTTTGCTTTGTCTGCTCCTGTTTTGGTTCGGTAGAGTAATTCATCCTCTGATTGGAGAGAGGAAGTTTATGTCAAACAGAATCCGATTAGTGCATACCAGTCCTGTTTGATCTTGATAGCAGTAGGAATGCAGTGATTTTGTGTTTTTGTATTCAATAGAGAATCATGCACACTGAAATAGCAACAGAGTATCCTGGATATTTGCATCTGGGACAATGCTTGGCCTTATTTGCACCCTGGCAAGAAAACAAAAATCTTATGTGATCTACTGCCTCCTAGTGGCATGTACGGGGCCTGCAGTGGTTCTCTGCCAAACTCGTCTGCAGATGACAGCCAAGATCATCCAAGGGCAGGACTTCTGCAATGTATTTTTTCTAGTTGGAGTAAACATCTGCAATCAGCATGCAATCAATGATTTGAGATTCTGTCCGTCAGAGGTGCCTTGAGTTGTAGACCACAGTGGAGAACAAATGTGATTAGCAATCATACATTTGATCTGAAAAGTAACCCTAGTGGCCCACAAGCATAGTCGTCATTATAACAGTTTAAACTCTACATGACTTTTGAACAATCATACCATTTGTTTTCCCCACACATCATCACTTGACCCGTATGACTTATTTTGAGGGCGGTCAGTGATAGGGCATGGGCTACATGTCGCTGCAGCAGACAGCAAACATGTTGTAGCTGGATTGCTGCATGCTCTATCCATAAAGGGTGCACTAAGTCTAACATGAGCTTCAACATGTCTCCCAATGTTCAAGCCTGGACGATAGTTGCCGCGGGCATATTATACAGTATGTGATGTATATCTATGTCTGCTGACATGTCTCTGAACATTCTATTAATGTTTTATGAGCTTGCATCTTTTGATGTAACCCCTATCGACTCTGTGACCTAATGACTATGCAGCTCTAAATTTGGCACTCCCCCATACATTTGGCTCTGTGTGTATACTGTGCAATGCCAAGATGATTAGCACCTTTCCAGCAGGCCCCTGTGTTAGTGAGTTATGGCTTCCATCCCTATTTTTGTCAGGGTGGACCTCCAGCTATCCAACCTCAGCAGAGGCCAGAAAGTTCTAACAGGGGGACTTTGGGAAGCACCTAGAAAAAAACGCGACAGTTACATGGACGGACAGTGATGTCACCTTGCCTGGACTCAACTGTCTCCCTGGAGATTATCTACTATTTGCATGTTAGGCCTGTTTTGGTCAGCATCACTTTGCAAATTGCCGAGCAGTTGTATTTGTGAGAGCCTAAACACAATAAAATTCAATAATATCCTAGTGTCTCTGATATACTATGTCTGAATCTTCTGGAAAATAAATATTTGAAAGCATAAAAGTTCCTGTCCGTTTCCTTTCCACCCTGGTACACAGCTGGCAATGCTACCCACCAAAATATGTACATTAATTTCCATAAATCCAATGGAAAAATCTTCCCTTCTGAACAAGACAATACATCTTTCTTAGTTCTTCAAAATAGCCTGCAACAAAAGTTATGAAACTATCATAAGGAAAAACATGCATATTTTTTCCTGTGTGCATAACTGTGTCATAAAATCGTTAGATAAACATAACTCCTAAGCTTTGAACTATGATTTCCTGGAAAACTCAGGTATTCAGTTGCCTAGAGACATCTGGCTGAATCTACTCTACAAGTATTTCAAGATCTGCACAACTATCAAAATCTTAATATAGATGCACCACAGAATAAAACAACATGAGAGATGGTATCTGATTCTGAGGAGCTGGCAGCATCTCTTCTGCCCCAAGAAATTCTTAAAAATAAAACATGTCTGTTTAAGGTAAAATACAAAGTACAAAGACAAGTACAAAACTGCCAAGTGCTTTTCAGAATGTGCCTGAAGATGGATTGTGATACTTAAGCAGGGCACAGAAAAGGCCAGGGTTTGTTTAAATGTGGACTTCCAAGGACTGAGTCTCATCATAAAAATATCTATGCACACTATGTCACAGGAGCATCATCTTAAATTACAAATAGTGTGGGTGAACCAAATGCCCCTGACATGGAAAACAGCATTGAATGCCAGCTGCAGGCCTAAACAGGTTATATGTGGAAAGTGAGTGATCTCTCCCTCTCTGGCACATTCAAGAGATGGTTCATATCATATGGGTTTCAGATCACATCAGCTGACTTTAATATAAATGAAAACATTCAAAAGTCTTTCTTTTTATATGCAGATGCATATTGAATTACATTAATGAAGCTGATTGAAATTCAAACAGATGTTGTTCACAGCTCATGTAATAGCACAGGTGCATCTTTTTGTACTTCGGTATTAATAAAATAAAACAAAATGGTAGATTACAATGTCTACGACTAAAAGACTTGCTAACCTAGTACAGTACCTGTAATAGAACCCTGGCCCTCTTGGTTAGCCTTGTGTCTGGTGGGCTGACTCAGTTTTAACTCCTGTGACTGGCGGAGTTTTATCTGGGTCCTCTTTGGATCTTGCGACTTGCGGACCAACTTGGGCAGCCCGTCTGCCATTCGGGCGTGAGCCTAGCGACTTGCGGACCAACCTGGGCAGCCCGTCTGCCATGCGGGCGTGAGCCTAGCGACTTGCGGGGTCTGTCTTGTATGTATATAGTGTATATTTGTACATAGTTTGTTGATCACATTCAGCCTAACAAAAATCCATTGTTTATCCAAAAAAATATTTTGATCTTCAAAAGTGTCTGGAGGGGCTTCACTACACCCTCAAAGCAATGCATCAACATTCAGAAGAGCACTCATGATTCTGAAATGTAAGATTATTATGTTTACAATAACTAAACTTTGACTACATAAAAAAACGCCCTTAAACGCCCACAAATACCCGTGTTTGTGTGAAAGAATACAACCATAATGATAGCAGGTACGCCTATTCTAGGATGGCCGGCCCAGGTGATTTTATTTTTGAAAGCCTTAAAAATGTATACACTTGCGCCCTCTGTTGGTGATAATTCGGACATTATATTTTACAGTGTTTTGGGCCCAGAAAAGATCACACAGACCGATGTAGTGAATCCCTTGATTAAACTGACGTCATTCATCAGCAGATGCCAAGGTCGACACCACAGTGACAACGATTGACCAGCATGTGCAGTAGATTATTTTCCTACGTAAACCTGAGTTTAGCGTGGTAACAAACACCGTGCATTCATATTTGTCCTTTGGAAACGTACAATTCGACTTGAACTCCAAATTGGATCTTTTGAGAAGTTTAGCTTGCGAGGACTTTTTGTAACGATTGCCTTAGCACAGTGAAGGAAGCACGCTAGGCTAAACAGTCTGCACGTGAGAAAAGTGGGATACCAGCGTACACGTGTGAGTTGTCTGGCTGTCTTTAACTGGAGTGTTTGCCTAATTTAATGTCATTAATTAACCATCATTGGGAGTTGTGTTAATATGATTAAGTTTTAAGGTCTTACAGTTGTCTTTAGAATTGTCCTCAAGTTAGTAACATTAGCTCTTCTACTTGCTATAAACTTCCACGCATATAAGTCTTGGTTATTACGGCCCAAAAAGATGGCTAATACCCGTGGCTGTGGGCCATGCTGATAAACCTAAAGTTTGCTTGAGTTGTTCCTCGTTGATTTGATGGTTGGTCACCTCTCTATCCTAGGCATTCCTCTATCATGGCAACAGCTGTGCAATTTGTGTTATCCAAACTACTGTGGCCCTTGTGGAGGAGAGCTGAGGGCAGCGATGATGAGAAGTTTGGTACAGGTTTGTCTTTAACTTAACTATGCAATAGCACGAGTTCTCCACAATTCGGTTTGAACGTTCAGAACCATTGCTATTGCACACTAACTTCATCACACCTGTTGAGTCATAGCAACATTCATTCATTTTAACCAAACTGAAGTGATTGCACAATACCTGTCATTTGCAGAGCTCTCTCTAAGAGTTGTACATGGTAATTTTGCGAAACAAAGTGAAGAAAAGAACGAAATCCTTATTTGATTCTGTAGCTACTGAGGAGATCCAACAGGTGCGTGGAGGCGTGGTGACTCGCCTGTGTCAGGACTACGGGCTGATCAACGACTCCATCTACTTCACCTCCAGAGAGGTCCTGGGGGGGGTGCCCCTACGGGCGGGGGATGCTGTCAGCGCAATAGCAGTGCGTGACGGAGTTCAGTGTGGCTGGAGGGCCATCAGGGTGAGTGGAGTGAGCTTTGGTGTGTGTGTGTGTGTGGGGGGGGGTCAGGCTGTGTTACTGATGAGCTCATGGTCATCTCTATGGGTATGACTATTGTTTTGTTAGCATGCATGCTCTTTTGATCTTTTTTTTTTTTTTTATTCTTATTAATTTGACGGATGCTGATCTTCTGATCGTCTGTTTCCCCTCCTCCCCAGGTGGAGCGCCAGGCTGATGCGTGGGAAGACATGGGAGAAGTGTCGCTGGAGAACGACTTTGAAAAGCTCCGACCGCTGGTTGGCACAGTGACCTCATGTGACCGCGATGGAGGGTTCATTAATCAGACAACCTTTTTTTCCCGCTCTGCATTGTGTGAAGGTTGCTGACTACAGTTCTCCAGAGCAAGCACACATTTGTATAAGTTGCAAAGATTACGGTGGTCATATTTGTCGTATCTGGTCTCTTTGTAGGCTATGAACCAATGAAGGGAGACTGGGTGCAAGCGCAGTATATAATCAGTCCCACTCACTGGTCCAGTCAGGCCCGTACGGTTTCCCCGCTGCGTTATCGCCGCCTCGACCAGGTCAGTCTGGAGCCCTCAGATTGCAAACTATTCTGTGTGTAGACCTGCTTCTCTGTCCCTCATAAGACCAGGTTTCACTTCCACAGTTCCTGTTAATGTGACAGTAAGAAGTGTAGTATTCATGTTGAAATGTAGTATTCATGTTGAAGTGTAGTATTCATGTTGAAGTGTAGTATTCATGTTGAAATGTAGTATTCATGTTGAAATGTAGTATTCATGTTGAAATGTAGTATTCATGTTAATGTGAGTAAGAACTGTAGTATTCATGTTAAAGTGTAGTATTCATGTTAATGTGAGTAAGAAGTGTAGTATTCATGTTAAAATGTAGTATTCATGTTAACTCATTGAATGCCAAGCTGTTTTCGGGAGCTTTGTCCTAGAGTGCCAGCAATCTAGACCATTGTTGATGATTTTTGTACAGCCACAGCATATTCTGTGTTATAGCTATGACCACATACAATAGCTCGATTAAAGGTGAGACTTTAAGCTCTCGGTGGGTGCAAACCGTGTATTTCTACACGCCTCTGTTCCTGAGAAAGTGGCTAGTTTTCATCAAAATCGCTGTTTTTTTTTTAGAAATGGAGATATAACATCTTTCATGAAATATTAAGTGTTGCCTGTTACTTACTTGTGTAAACTTTCCGGGAAGTGATCAGCGAGACTTGGCGAGACTGCCACCTAGTGATAGACCCACGAAAATGGCCTGGTTTTGACCTGACGTGCATGCGTCACTTAGCGTGTTTCCATCCAACTTCCTAATGCGCATTTAATCTATTCGAATAAGAAATCCCGGTTGGAAACACGTGAAATGCGTATCAAAAATCCTAATGCGCATCTATATTTGATTCGCTAGAGGGGGTGGATTAACTCTCGATGCGCATACGGTATAATGCGAATAAAGTTGATGGAAACGGTTTATTCGAATCGTGTGACGTAACCTTCAGAGAATCTCAGCAATCTCTGGCGCTTCCCTATAACATTAGGCAACTTGATGTGTTCTCTTGCTTGTTTCCGTAGAATAAAACAAACTGAATACACACTTCGGTGCACAGTTGTTTTGCTGACGCTACATTTTTCGCCAACAACTCGATCGGCACACATCGCAAGTTTATACAACTAGTGCAGTGCCCGTTCAAACATGCCATTCCTGTAGAAAACCTGTAGCCCGATTACATGCCCGCAGGTATGCCTGCTTTAACAATTGGATGATAGGGAAAAACATCATTCCAGCTAAGCATTCAATAATGTATACTGAATATCATAATATATAGCCTATAATTAATGTGCAGTAAGCAGAATTTAGGCATGACTGCATGTGATTTCTACAGATCAGAATGGCATAACAAATGTTTTGAGTTAAGGCTATAGGCCTAGCTTATTGCATAACTTTCCTGATAGTAAAGACAAGCCATTTTGTGATCGTTTGACATTTGCAACGATGTGACTCAAAAGCAGTGTTTGGTAGCATAAGTTAGGGCTGGGCGATATATCGGTATTACGACTACGACCGATATATTTTTGAAAACGATATGTAGTTGAGACAATATCGTAATACCGGTATTATGTCAAATAATGGGGCATTTTATCAAAGCCACTTGCTCTTCTGTGTTCAGACCATTCAGATAGCCGCAGCTCTGCTCAACTGCGCCCCTTGCGTGTGCACGTTCTCCCTCGCAGCACTACAAACTTTCAAACATGACGGACACTGAGTCAGATTTTGTTTACCTTGATCAGAGGTTGGTGCTGATGCCTATTCCGTCGGCACATCAACGGATAGACCGAGAATTCTCGTTGTGAAATCGAAATTCCACTGGAGCTCCAAGCGGTTTTGTACACGCAGATTTAAGTTACAACACTGTTAACAGCTCTTCGACTCACGGTAAAATGTCATTTTTGGTACATAGCCTAGCTAATTTAAATACACTGATGAATGCTTGCGTTTAGCGATATACATTTGCAGATCTATAGTCCTCAGGGAGACAACCTACACGCTGATTTTATTAAGAGGATGTGCGCGCGGGGACTCGCGAGCAGTTAGGGGCATCATTTTTTATGATTCCTGAAACCCCATTCAATCGTGCATAGGGATTTTTCTTCGAACCGGAACATGCAAAAATGAACGCATACAAAACGACGGTAGCGTCTATCACACTCTTGATGAGTGACTCAGTTACGTTGTTTAAGTAGCCTAATTGTTTAAAACTATTTTTGTTGTTGATAGCAACATGTCTAGGCCATCATAGGTTACATTTGCTTGTCATCTAGGCCCTATCAAACCCTTACGGGTAAAAAAACTGCATTGTGTGACAAAACTACAGGTTTTTTTTTTTAATATTTTTGTGCCCAAAATATTGCATTGTGCAGTACAATGTAGGCCTGCGTTGTCAGTCAGGGTCAACTTTTGGTCTTTTATTATTTGCACAGCTTTATCAGGGCAACTGTAGCCTATGCCTATTGTAGGCCTATGTTATTGTTTACACTTTTTTGCACAGCTATGTTAGAGCAGTCTGAAATCATTCTAATTAAAGCTGGTTGAGTGAATACGAAACACTTAGCTCTTTCTGTTTAAAATATCGATATATATTGTATATCGCCAATCAGCTCCAAAATATATTGGGATATCAGTTTTGGTCCATATCGCCCAGCCCTACTCCTTGTGCAGTTAAATATTTACAAACAGGTATGTGCTGTGTAGCCTACTTTTTCTAATTTGCACAGCTCTATCTGTATGCCAATTGGTTTATTATATTGGCTTTTAACGGTAGCCCATGTTTTGTGTTACCTTTATTGTTTTCTTGTTGTAAAGCTGTAGGCCTGTGTTGCCAATCAGGGTCGACAGAATATTGTTATTTGCACAGCCCTCAGAGCAACTATGCCTATTGGTATTGTTTACACTTTTTTGCACAGCTCCGTTAGAGCAGTCTGAAATGAATATAATTAAAACCGGCTGTGTTGTCATAATTGTTGTGTTGAGTGAATATATGAAGCACTTCGCTCTTTCTGTTTGAAAAATATCAATATCGTATCTATATCGTATATCGCCAATCAGCCCCAAAATATCGGATATCAGTTTTGGTCCATATCGCCCAGCCCTAGCATAAGTGACGTTTCTCTGTCTGCCACTTGTTGTCTAGCTGTGTGGCACGTCTTCTGAAACGTTAAGTTCGGGACCATTAGCCTATCGCTTGTTTCAATTTGGGACCTTGCAGTCGGAAATGTAGTTTGTTTATTCACAGTCTCACGTCCAATGTAGCCTGGGCTATTCAAAGCATCAGTTTATTGCACATACTTTTCGTGTAATTTTGAATAGCCACTACATACCCGTGTTTGTTGGCGTGTTGTTGCAAAATCTGCGTAATCATTTTATGCAAGCAAACATAAGGTCAGAGATGATAATCAAACATCTTGCATTTTAACCGTGATTTAGTGCTGCCAAATCTCCGCTTATCCTCTCTCTGGTCATGCGTGCAGTGCTGTGTGAGATGGTGGCTATGGTAGAGCGGAGAAAGCCAACTTGTGCTTCTTTTACCGATATATAACGATATATTTAGCTTTTCTTATCCAAACAATGTCAAACTATGCACTGCACTTACTCATGCCAGTAGCAAGACACTACTCATGCCAGTAGACATACATACATACATTATTCAAATGTCCGCACGCATGCAGCTCTTTTGCCTTTTGTCAAGAATGAGTAACGTTTGACATCATTTATTCATGACTAATGTAGCCTAGGCCACTTGGAAGTTGGAACAAAGAAATAAAATAGCCCAAGTCCTCTCAGCATTCTGAAGTTTGCGGGAACCCTCCCATACGCAGCCCCGACATTAAATAGTTCTTGCTCCAGCTTTTCAAACCCCTCGCCATTTACGATATTAAAAGGTCTTTACAGCGAAAGCTGACACACTTTTTCTCCGTAACCATTTGTTTCACCTTTGCAGGGTTTGATTTTGTTGCTGTAGCCTAACAAACGATGTGATCCTGATGGGCACTGACAGCTTTGATCAACATGCCTTATCAGCGACGAATTCCCTGTCGTTCTACAGAATATTGCATCCTTTGGATTTTATTCTTATTATGCACATGATCAAAACTTTTCCACACCTCAGACTTTGCTTTCTTTGCCGGTGTAACTAAAACGCCAGTCACAAGAGGCCAGCCTCTGTTTCACCTCCTAAGCATCCTTTTCTGCATCTTTCTCGCAGCTAACCGAAATGCATCACCTGACCGCTCATTTAGCCTACCGCGCAAGCCTGAGCCCGCGTGACATGATAGAAATGAAGCTCTACAGTGAAGTGCCAAATTTGACAAAAAAACTGCCGAGACCTTGGTCGTTCCCAAGTGTATGGCGGTCTCCGGCCCGATCGCGCAATATAAACATTCTCCGCTTTCTCCTTCTAATCGATATTAAACAAAATATTTTCAAAATGAAGGAATGAATTAGGCCTATAGGGCCTAGGCTATTCCGACAGCAGAGAGGCGTCCATTTCACTCAACATAGGCAAAGTGTCCCAAAATACTTAGAATCAATAGGTGTTGGAAACGCTGACTAATACGCATTTTATTTATGCGCATTACCACGGATGCGCATCACTAATTCGCATGAGTTGGATGGAAACACGCTAACTGATTCGACCCAAAGCGGCAACCAAGTTATGATAAAATGTCCAGATAAAATGTTTTCTTGAGTTTTCGATCGTCATATATTTCATTTCCATTCATCACAGAGTTCCCAAAATCACATATAAGGTGTGTTAGAATGTCTAGTTTTGTATTCATGTTAATGTGAGTAAGAAGTGTAGTATTCATGTTAATGTGACGGTAAGAAGTGTAGTATTCATGTTGAAGTGCAGTACTCATGTTAATGTGACGGTAAAAAGTGTAGTATTCATGGCTGTAGCAGGTGATACTCATAACCAATTACTGCACTTTGTCATTTTGCAGAGTGATATATTTTCGTTTCTGATTGTTACCTTCAGCCTTAGTATGTCGAGACAAAGTAGTAAACTACATGCAAGATCTTTGCCAGAGAATACAGTATCTCAGATGGTGTGTGTGTGTGCTCAGGTGCGTGTGTCCAGTGTGTTCGGCAGCAGTGGCGTGGTGGAGGACAGCGTGTTCTTCAGCCTGGACGCGCTGCTGCTACCCGCTCAGTACCGGCCTGGGCCGGGCGACCTGGTCAGTGTGGTGGTGGTGGAGAGCAGTCAGTCCTTCTACTGCTGGAGGGCTCTGTGCATGGCCCCGTCTCACAGGTGAGAACGGAGACGCAACCCAGCACCCACGCCTTGCTCCCAGAGTGTACACCCAGCACCCACGCCTTGCTCCCAGAGTGTACACCCAGCACCCACGCCTTGCTCCCAGAGTGTACACCTAGCTAGAAGAGCAAGCTGCCAAGGACATGGATACAATATCTAAGAAGCAAATATGATTTGTACCTTTCTTACCTTACCTTAAGTGTCCTACATACTCGCCACTCCCGACCGGTAGCGCGACAATGTGATGTCACGGGAGCGCCGTAACCATTTATACTCGCGCGTGGTGGTCGCGACACTAGTTGCAATATTCTCCTGAATTGGCCTCAATGGCAGTAAAAACTACCCTCTGTGATGATACTTCAGACTTCCGTTGCTGCTATTCACAACTACCATCATTACCATTTAGTTTCCAAGTTGTGTGCAGATAGATAGATAGATAGATAGATAGATAGGCTACTTTATCCATGGAAAGAGATTTTTTTCAGGCCTTAGCAGATATCCTTTGGTTGAAAATAAATATCTTTGTTACCTTTTGCTGGATTATTGGCATGTCCCTGGGTCCTGGGTCCTGGGTGTTACATCTCTCTCTGGTAGCTTCATTAACTTATCCAGCAAACTATTTAAAAACCACGACAGTGTTTCCCACAGAATTGGACTAAATTTGTGGCGGTAGCTGACTTGGACAATGGTGGGGGGGGGGCGGGGTGTATTAAGATCGTCTTGGTAGTGTATAGGTCTAATTGAGTGCCTCACATAAGACGTTTGTGAGTAACACAGTTAAAAGGCTGCTGATGTGGATGCAATTCATAACGTTTTCTACATAGTTGTGCTTCTCCTTGGGACGAGCACTTTGGAATTTTGGAAAACACTTTTCCATTTACATTTAGTGTCAGTCAATAAAATTAGCCCTTCAACGAAACAAGCAGCTGTAAGTAGGCTGCGCATGCTAAATTCGACATCCAAACAGTATTCTAACGTTAGCTTTGAGATACTGCTTGATTGCATAACTTAACTTAGTTTAGTCTCTTCAATGTAGCCTACTATGTTGTGATAAGACCTTAGCAGAGTTCACTTCAATGCAGCAGTTTTGAACAAATTTGCGCAGCATAGTCACGATGCTAAGCGGATTTAATAGCAATTTAGCCAGATGTCTTCTATGCAATGCTTCTATGTGGCAACAACAATCCTTCAACAATCGTGAATATTTTCTTAAATGCACAGAGGAGGGGCAGCAGGCTACGAGAGAGAGCGGGGCGGGGTAAGGAAAGGTGCGTGCGTAAATAGCCCAGCTCAATGGCAATGCAAGGATTTGATCTTATATTTAATTTAATTTAAATTAAATTAAACATAGAATATTAATATGTGGCGGCCGATTTTGATTTAATGGCGCACCGCCACAGATTAGTCAATGTATGGGAAACACTGCACGAACTCTCGCTGGTAACAGCCAGGTTAATTTCCCTCTATTCTCAAACTGACTATTCAAACACCATGTTTATTTAAGATGTGGGCTAGGCAAAAATGCCTGAATGTGGTTGATGTCTGTATAGAGCAGTGGTCCCCAAACTTTTTCTTCCGAGGGCCATCTTACTATGCCTGGCTCTAAGAGAGGGCCAGAGACTCGGAGTATATCAGTAACCATAAATAGCTTAGTGCTGTAAACAACAGCAGTCTACCTTAGTTGAATATTCCATTACATTTAATCTATAGGCTATTGCAATTTAATACCATTGTTAGCTGTGTTTATATTGCCATCATGCCATATCAGTGTAAAATGTAACTCAAATTAAATAATACTAATAAAAATACTTTTGCATTCCCAAAAGTATTAGCAGGGAGTCCCAAAAGTATATTTTATTAAAAATGTGTGAACTCTGAACATTTAAAGTTCTCAAACTATGAGAATTTTATGAAATGAAATGACCACCATTCTAACTTTCACTCACCTGAACTTGTGACCTCTTTGTATGAATATTTGAACGGGTGAATACAAAATAGAAATAATTATCCCAGAAAATCCCAGAAATATGACTTGAATAGAAGTTAGTTAGTTATTAACAATTAATTGATAAACTTTTACAATACTTTGAGCACTGATGCAGTCAGCATAGGCCTCTTACATTGTTTGCAGGTAGGCCTACATTTCATTCCGTTTTTGATGGCAAACGCGAAACAGCGCCAAAACAACCACCAGTGGACAAAAAGAGTATTTAATGTGTACTGTTAAGACTCGCCATAGAGAATGAATGGGGAAAATTGCGGAGGTTATAGTTTGACGATGTCGTACTCCCGTGCGGGCCGGTTGCTATATACCACGGACATGTTTTGGGGGGCCACCCAAAATGAGGTGGCGGGCCGTAGTTTGGGGACCACTGGTGTAGAGGCACGCATGCTCTCTGATCTTGGCTTCAAGCTCATCCTGCTTGTCGCGCGCATCTGAAAAAAATCTCCTGTGCACGACCTGCCTGCACGAAGCTGAAATTTCTTGTGCGACAGAGGAAATGACGCAATTTTGATGTCACATTGTCACACTACCGGTCGGCTACCGGACGCTTTACATACTGTACCTTTCATGATTTTGCTGGATAATGCCATTTGATATATGAATGTAAAATCTGAGCAATGAGATCGACGTAAAATCTGTCCAGTAAATTGAAGTAAAGGCAGAAGATGGCCAGATGCCTAATTTTCATACATATTACTGGCTTTGTTCTACCTTTGCTATCTATCTCTTTGGGTGTGACAGTGCGGGACCTGCGCTGCCCATGCCAGAAGCAGAGCTGGAGTCTCTGCTGGAGAACAAAGAAGGCCTGGTGGTCAGTGAGGTCACTGACTTTGGAGATCTTCTGTTAGGAGAGAGCAAAGAGCTTGTGATCTGGATAGAGTGAGTGTTGAATTACTGAATAGTTAACCATCTGTATATGTTATTCATCTAGATGGCTCACTTTGAAATGTTTTCATCCTGGTGCAAGTTTGAAAACCAAGGACATGATGTAATGGCTTTTTTAAAAGTATATATGCTCCCCTGTACTTTGTGGTAGGAACAAGGGCTCAGAAGCCCGTCAGCTGAAGTGCTGTGATTTTGCTGGCTGGGATTCACAAGAGCAGTTCACCTTTATCCTGGACCTGAGCATGGCTAACTCTCTGGATGGCAAGTCGCCCCTCTTGCAGCCTGGCAAAATGTGGATGTTCAATGGCGGGCCCCAGGTGCCAAGCAACCCGTACACAGCCTACATGCGAGCTCGCGTGCCCGTACTGGGCAGCATCGGGGGCTACGGCTTCTGCCCACTGCCCGCTTTCCCCGGACGGGTACAGGACGAAGAGCAGCTGCAGAGAGACGAGGTGGACGGAGACGCCGAGGGCTCGGATGTTATGTACGAGGAGCTGCAGCAGGCCGCTGGGCAGAAGAGCGCCACCCGCAGCCTGGAGAGAGACCTGCAGATCGCGCCCGGACAGAAGGGCTCAGTGACCGTCGGCTGCCGTGGAAAGTGAGTGATGGTGTTGTTGGAAAATCAGAATGGATCAAAGTCAATCTAACTATAGTAGTGACCATAGTGGTGGCTTTCTTAATCTATTTCAATCATTTTACAACGTTTCCAAGATGTTAGTATAATTTTTTACACTGTAGGAATCGCATACTACAACATGTATTCATACTAACATGATCAAATTTGTGACTACAGAGTTTTATTTTAGCATGGGGTTCCTTCACAAAAGAGACCTGCATGTCACTGCATGGGGTTAAAATCCTTAAGTTCTTGGCTTTATTTTTGAGGCAAAAACATCACTCTTAACGCCAGTCTTTGATAAGATGTGAAATATCCACTGGAATTTTGTTTCTTTCTATTGCACCTGCCAGAGAATCCGTGTTATGTGGCTAAGCTGCTGCCTAGCAGGTAAAATGCGTTTAAATGGCTATAGCCTACATTTAAAACTTATTTATTAGCTAGAAATGATGCCTGTGTGTGTGTGTGTGTGTAAAACATAAGTACAGGTCACCAGCACACCAGTTCTTTTTACATTCTACACTAATGAGTGTTCATCCAAACACATACGCACACACACATGCATAATAGTTTGCAAATGGAGTGCATTACCACCATCTGCTGGACTGAGGTGTAATGGCAAGTGTACCCTGTAGCCTCGTTCTGGCCGCCAGGTGAAGGCGAATCCCTTGGAATCCCCACTATGTAGTAACAGTTTTGTGTTGTTTCTCAGGTAGTATTGAAACTGATTAGAAATTAAATGTTTCTGTATGAAAATGGGGTTAAGTCAGTGTAACAGACTTACTGTACTAATGATTAATGACTCAGTCTGATCTTGCCCTTGCACAAGTCTATATATTGCTTATTTGCATTGTCCAATAGGAGCACAAGTCTATATATTGCATATTTGCGTTGTCCAATAGGAGCCTGGGTCGCTGTGCTGAGCTGCTCCTGCTGCACTTCTCCTCCTTCACCATCGGGCGGCGCCTGGAGGTGGCAGTGAGCAGCAGGGAGGAGAAGCTGTTGCTGCCTAGTGCCCCCTACTGCCCAGTCTCCCAACTGCGACAGCAACAGCAGCAGCAGCCGACCACCATGCGCACGGTCATGGCCCCTGCTCCAGTGAGGTCAGTTCTCTCTCTCTCTCTCTCTCTCTCTCTCTCTCTCTCTCTCTCTCTCTCTCTCTCTCTCTCTCTCTCTCTCTCTCTCTCTCTCTCTCTCCCCCCTCTCTCTCTCTCTTTCTCCCTCTCCCCCCTCTCTCTCTCTCTTTCTCCCTCTCCCCCCTCTCTCTCTCTTTCTCCCTCTCCCCCCTCTCTCTCTCTCTCTCCCTCCCTCCCCCCCCTCTCTCTTCTCCCTCTCCCTCTCCCCCCTCTCTCTCTCTCTTTCTCCCTCTCCCCCCTCTCTCTCTCTCTCTCCCTCCCTCCCCCCCCTCTCTCTCCCCCCTCTCTCTCTCTCTTTCTCCCTCTCCCCCTCTCTCTCTCCCCCCTCTCTCTCTCTCTCTCTCATCCCCTCCTCCCTCTCCCTCTCTCTCTCTCTCTCCCCCTATCCGCCACTACCCTGGAGAGAGACATTTGCATGTATAGTGACATTTGTGTGTTTTGTTGTCAGGACATCAAAAAGGCACTTGCCCAACTTTTTGGGCAACTACCCAGTGCCCCAGGCTCTTCGTGATTGTGTGGAGTCCAGGAATGACGTGCTGGTGGTTCAGCCCCAGTTGGGAGAGGTTGGTCTGGTGCAGTGTTTGTCCTTTCTGTGTCTTGCACACAATAATAACGGCATGCTATAGGAAGACTATAATGCGCATAATATAGAAAGACTGTGTCCACATAATATATTGACATGCTATAGAAAGACCACATGCACGTAATATAATGACATGCTATAGAAAGACCGCATGCACATAATATAGAAAGACCGTGGGCACATAATATATTGACATGCTATAGAAAGACCACATGCACGTAATATAATGACATGCTATAGAAAGGCTGTGTGCACTTAATATAGCAGCATGCTATAGAAAGACTGCATGCACACAGAACTAGATGTACCGCAGAGCGGTACAAAATATGACCGCCGCCCAGTCCAGCACATTTTTTCCACAAAAATAAATCACGCTGAAAGGCCTATATGATTCTAACTGTCTCACTAAATTGCATTATCCACACTCAATTCTCACTGGTATCTGCTAGACAACAAGTACCAAAACATGATTAGTTCATAGATTTCACATGTAAAATTGATTTTATACAACCCCACCCCCATCTTGCCTGTTCATAATTCTGAGAAATTCTTGAATTGTGTGCATGTATGCGTGCACATGTTTATGTTTATGTGTGTGGGTGTGTGTGTGTGTGTGTGCGTGCTTGTGTGTTTGTCTGCGTATGTGTGTTTGTGCATGTGCATGCATGCGTACATATGTCTACTGTGTGAGTATGTGTCATACGTATGATTACTGTGAATGTATGTGTGTGCGTGTGTATCTGTTTATGCACATGTGTGCACATGGAATGGGTTAACATGACCCCTGGAGGCAAACATAAAGAAAAAATTGGTCATCCTAGGCCCTACGGTTCTCAAGATATTCACAAAAACTGTGTCTGCCCTACCCTCCTTTCGGGGGGTCCAGTCCAGCGGGGGGGCTACAGATCAAAACGAAAAACGATGGTTCCATGCTATCCATGTGAGGTTACATGCCCACTAAGTTTCGTGTACCCCGGTCTTTCAGTGTCCCAGGAATCCTTGTTGGTGTATGGTCACAAAAATGTACACATAAATTATTTTATTGTAAGGCCCCCCATGAACGAAAGTACACAAAACTTGGCATGCATTCGGAGGGTGTCATAATGATCCTACACTTTCAATTATGTGCAGTTTCGACCATGTCAGCCAGAGATATTGTGATGAAAACACCTCATTTTTTGCTTTTTAATTTTTAACTAGGTGGCGCTATACATGAAATAAGTGGTAATGGGATGGGTTGACATGCCCCCTTAAGACCAACATACAAAAAAAAGGTGGACCTCCTAGGCCCTATGGTTCTCGAGATATTCACAGAAAACTGTCTCCGGCCGCCTACAGGCCAGTTGGTATATAGTAACATAAATTAATTTATTGTGTGGTCCCCCATGAACGGAATTCCACAAAACTTGGTGTGCATTCAGAGGGTGTCATAATGATCCTACACTTCCAATTTCGTGCAGTTTTGACTATGTTAGGTCACAGATACCTGCGATTACAACACCTCATTTTTACTTTTTTGTGTTTAACTAGGTGGTGCTATACATGAAATGAGTGGTTATTGAATTGGTTGACATGGCCCCTTGAGATCAACATACAAAAAAAAATGGTCCTTCTAAACCTTACGGTTCTCGAGATATTCACAGAAAACTGTGTCTGCCCTACCCTCCTTTCGGGGGGTCCAGTCCAGCGGGGAGGCTACAGATCAAAACGAAAAACGATGGTTCCATGCTATCTATGTGTGGTTACATGCCCACCAAGTTTTGTGTACCCCGGTCTTTCAGTGTCCCAGGAATCCTTGTTGGTGTATGGTCACAAAAATGTACACATAAATTATTTTATTGTAAGGCCCCCCATGAACGAAAGTACACAAAACTTGGCATGCATTCGGAGGGTGTCATAATGATCCTACACTTTCAATTATGTGCAGTTTCGACCATGTCAGCCAGAGATATTGTGATGAAAACACCTCATTTTTTGCTTTTTAATTTTTAACTAGGTGGCGCTATACATGAAATAAGTGGTAATGGGATGGGTTGACATGCCCCCTTAAGACCAACATACAAAAAAAAGGTGGACCTCCTAGGCCCTATGGTTCTCGAGATATTCACAGAAAACTGTCTCCGGCCGCCTACAGGCCAGTTGGTATATAGTAACATAAATTAATTTATTGTGTGGTCCCCCATGAACGGAATTCCACAAAACTTGGTGTGCATTCAGAGGGTGTCATAATGATCCTACACTTCCAATTTCGTGCAGTTTTGACTATGTTAGGTCACAGATACCTGCGATTACAACACCTCATTTTTACTTTTTTGTGTTTAACTAGGTGGTGCTATACATGAAATGAGTGGTTATTGAATTGGTTGACATGGCCCCTTGAGATCAACATACAAAAAAAAATGGTCCTTCTAAACCTTACGGTTCTCGAGATATTCACAGAAAACTGTGTCTGCCCTACCCTCCTTTCGGGGGGTCCAGTCCAGCAGGGGGGCTACAGATCAAAACGAAAAACGATGGTTCCATGCTATCTATGTGTGGTTACATGCCCACCAAGTTTTGTGTACCCCGGTCTAGGGCTGGGCGATATATCGGTATTACGACTACGACCGATATATTTTTGAAAACGATATGTAGTTGAGACAATATCGTAATACCGGTATTATGTCAAATAATGGGGCATTTTATCAAAGCCACTTGCTCTTCTGTATTCAGACCATTCAGATAGCCGCAGCTCTGCTCAACTGCGCCCCTTGCGTGTGCACGTTCTCCCTCGCAGCACTACAAACTTTCAAACATGACGGACACTGAGTCAGATTTTGTTTACCTTGATCAGAGGTTAGTGCTGATGCCTATTCCGTCGGCACATCAACGGCTAGAGCGAGAATTCTCGTTGTGAAATCTAAATTCCACTGGAGCTCCAAGCGGTTTTGTACACGCAGATTTAAGTTACAACACTGTTTACAGCTCTTCGACTCACGGTAAAATGTCATTTTTGGTACATAGCCTAGCTAATTTAAATACACTGATGAATGCTTGCGTTTAGCGATATACATTTGCAGATCTATAGTCCTCAGGGAGACAACCTACACGCTGATTTTATTAAGAGGATATGCGCGCGGGGACTCGCGAGCAGTTAGGGGCATCATTTTTTATGATTCCTGAAACCCCATTCAATCGTGCATAGGGATTTTTCTTACGAACCGGAACATGCAAAAATGAACGCATACAAAACGACGGTAGCGTCCATCACACTCTTGATTAGTGACTCAGTTACGTTGTTTAAGTAGCCTAATTGTTTAAAACTATTTTTGTTGTTGATAGCAACATGTCTAGGCTACATTTGCTTGTCATCTAGGCCATATCAAACCCTTACGGGTAAAAAAACTGCATTGTGTGACAAAACTACAGGTGTTTTCAATAATTTTGTGCCCAAAATATTGCATTGTGCAGTACAATGTAGGCCTGCGTTGTCAGTCATGGTCAACTTTTGGTCTTTTATTATTTGCACAGCTTTATCAGAGCAACTGTAGCCTATGCCTATTGTAGGCCTATGTTATTGTTTACACTTTTTTGCACAGCTATGTTAGATCAGTCTGAAATCATTCTAATTAAAGCTGGTTGAGTGAATACTAAACACTTCGCTCTTTCTGTTTAAAATATCGATATATATTGTATATCGCCAATCAGCTCCAAAATATATTGGGATATCAGTTTTGGTCCATATCGCCCAGCCCTACTCCTTGTGCAGTTAAATATTTACAAACAGGTATGTGCTGTGTAGCCTACTTTTTCTAATTTGCACAGCTCTATCTGTATGCCAATTGGTTTATTATATTGGCTTTTAACGGTAGCCTATGTTTTGTGTTACCTTTATTGTTTTCTTGTTGTAAAGCTGTAGGCCTGTGTTGCCAATCAGGGTCGACAGAATATTGTTATTTGCACAGCCCTCAGAGCAACTATGCCTATTGGTATTGTTTACACTTTTTTGCACAGCTCCGTTAGAGCAGTCTGAAATGAATATAATTAAAACCGGCTGTGTTGTCATAATTGTTGTGTTGAGTGAATATATGAAGCACTTCGCTCTTTCTGTTTGAAATATCAATATCGTATCGATATCGTATATCGCCAATCAGCCCCAAAATATTGGGATATCAGTTTTGGTCCATATCGCCCAGCCCTACCCCGGTCTTTCAGTGTCCCGGGAATCCTTGACGTAAATTTGGACATGCGAAAAAGGAAAAAAAAAAAAATCTGACTAAACCTATATGACCGCCGCTTCGCTGCGCGGCGGTCATAATAACACACAGTAGATTTAGAATATACAAATTCTACTCAACAACCTGAAATGCAAAAAACATCTGTGTGAGACAAGACAGAAACACTGAAGTGGATAAGGAATGCGTCTGCCTGGTCTAGGTTCTGTCCCCTTGACCCTGTCCACCCCTGGGTGCTGCTGACCCGTCTCCCCTGCTGACCTCTCTCCCCAGCCACTGTCCCTGGCCAACCTGCAGCAGCGCTTCTCCACTCTGTTGTGGCTGGAGGAGCTGCATGCCGAGTCCGAGCTGCGGGAGTTCAGCATCAGTGGCGCGCTGCTCCGCAAGGGAGCCGTCCACCTGCACCTGGAGGTACCTGGCCTGGCTGAGGGCCGGCCCAGCCTGTTCATCGGTGAGCAGCTGCCCTGTTAGGGGCGCACAGTAGAATAGAACCTTGGGTTACTTAGGGGCGCACAGTAGAATAGAACCTTGGGTTACTTAGGGGCGCACAGTAGAATAGAACCTTGGGTTATTTAGGGGCGCACAGCAGAATAGAGCCTTGGGTTACTTAGGGGCGCACAGCAGAATAGAGCCTTGGGAAAAGTAAGGTTAGGGGTGCATTAGCTGGGAACTCGTATGTACTTTAAATCTGTTAAATAAGAACAGTGCTTTAATGCCAAATAAACCAATGCTTTAAAATTGCTTTGAATAAAGGTCTACAGAATTTGTTAACTGTAAATGATTGTCTGCCAACTGTCAAAGCTACTCTAACTAGATTTATGGAGGAACCTTAGTGTACTGGCTGCTCCTCCCTCTGTCTTCAATTTTCTATTATGAAATAGCCAGCAGAGAATGAAAATGTTTCCACTGTTTGCTATTCACATGCACTTGAAACAGCAGCCGAAACACTAGCTCAGGAGTTGTGAGCTCAGAAGCACTTGAAACAGCAGCCGAAACACTAGCTCAGGAGTTGTGAGCGCAGATTCTGTTTTGTTAACCTCATGATCTGTTACAAAGGAAATAGCTGTTGGCTTTTTGTGTGTCACTTTGATCCTGTTTTTTTTTTTTATCCAGGTGACAAGGTGCTTCTTAAAAAGCCTCTAATTGGGGGTGTGGTGGTGGAGTATGTTGGCTATGTCGCAGAGGTAAATACCACATCGTGAGTCGGTTGTGATGCTTGACTCATGTGAATTGTGTTGGAGAATTATGGACGGATGGCCAGAAATAGCATGTGATATTTTGTACCCAGTGACCGTTTGTTGCCTGTGACACTCTTACACTCTCACCCTTACCCTTCCACCTGGTCTGACACCATTAGATCAATGAGGAGGACGTGAGTCTGCGAGTGAATTATGATTTTCATCAAGCCTACCTTGGGGAGCCTTTAGACGTGGAGTTCACCTTTAACAGGTAATCCCCCTCCATTCCATACACTCTATTCAGTATTCATCTGTGAAGGCCCTCCATTCTATACACTATTCAGTATTCATCTGTGAAGGCCCAATGAGGGCCTGGAAACTTGGTTTATAGAGCTATTTTGTCTGATGTAATGATTCAATTAGGAAGATAAAACATTTGTAGAGCTGGCTAACCCCCTGTTTTGGTTTTGTATTTATTACATTTTCTCTCTCTCTCCTTTCTTTCTTTCTTTCTTTCTTTCTTTCTTTCTTTCTTTCTCTCTTTCTTTGTTTCTTTCTCTCTCTCTCTCTCTCTCTCTCTCTCTCTCTCTCTCTCTCTCTCTCCAATTAAATTAAGCTTTATTGGCATGACAAAAAATACAATTTGTATTGCCAAAGCATACATGTACGTAGTAGTGTGTAAAGAAAGAAAAACAAAACATCATGCATCATACATTACTGCAACGGCAGTGTGTGTGTGTGTGTGTGTATGTATCTTGCTGCGACTCTTTTTTTTGTCATTAAAGTTTTTATTAATTTTTACAATTTCACAAACATTAAATCACAGGCATACAACAAAACATCCCATACCTGAGGGGTCATTACACGTCAGTTCAACCAGGGCCCACGCACTTAGGTCTCAAAAAATTCTGAAAAAATGACCAGGTGTACCTATTTTACCCAGGAGACACACTGTAAAATTACTCTTATGTAAGATCAATACTTTCCAAGATACAGCCAGTTTTACAGGGGGAGGGGGGTGTCGATTTTGTTCGGCCTCTTTTTTTTGTCAAAGTTCACAAGCCCACAGCGCAAGAACTAAACCATGTAGGAGGCTCACATTTTGCATGCTGGTACATAAATAGGAATAGTATGTAGCGAAATTGTCACGTTTGGTCTGGATAATCCTGCATGGTCATAGCTGTCCCTCAAAGTTGATACAAATTTTATTGGAGTTTTTGGCTGGGCTCTGTTTAAGCCTTATTTGTACTCAACATAGGCTCTTGATTTATTTTCCTTACTGAGATAATTTTCATTATCTCAGAGCACCCAAACACCTAATATACAAAGATTTTTTAAATATGTTTTTCTTTATTCTTCATGATCCCTTCTTTTTGAGTCTTGTCTTATGCAAATCTTTCTTTTTTATTTTCCACCCTGAACATGGGCAAAATGCCCCATTGACATCAATATGTTTTATATAGAGTCACCACACTGCCACCTGTGGTTGTATAGAGTAACCTGTGGTAGCTCTATACAAAACATATTGATGCCAATGGTGCATTTTGCCCATGTTCAGGGTGGAAAGTGAAAAAGAAAGATTTGCATAAGACAAGTCAAATTGGTGTTTTTGAAAAGAAAAGATCATGGAGAATAAAGAAAAAAATATTATAAAAATCTTTGTATAGGTGTTTAAAAAAAATATATTTTTTAAACTTGTAAAGTCTGCTGTTCAGACCCTGAAGGAATTTATTTTCTGTTCATTGTTTTTTGTGAGAGTGTTTCTACTTATCTCAGTAAGGAAAATAAATCAAGAGCCTATGTTGAGTACAAATATGTCTTCTGAAGGCTTAAACAGAGCCCAGCCAAAAACTCCAATAACATTTGTATCAACTTTGAGGGACAGCTATGACCATGCAGGATTAACAGACCAAACGTGACAATTTTGCTACATACTATTCCTATTTATGTACCAGCATGCAAAATTTGAGCCTCCTACATGGTTTAGTTCTTGCGCTGTGGGCTTGTGAACTTTGACAAAAAAAAGAGGCCGAACAAAATCGACACCCCCCTCCCCCTGTAAAACTGGCTGTATCTTGGAAAGTATTGATCTTACATAAGAGTAATTTTACAGTGTGTCTCCTGGGTAACATAGGTACACCTGGTAATTTTTTCAGAATTTTTTGAGACCTAAGTGCGTGGGCCCTGGTTGAATTGACGTGGAATGACCCTGAGGGAAAGACAAAACAAAAAAAAACTTAAAGGCAGCTCACATTCACCCTCACAGCACCCCTTTCCTCATTACACACCCAATTATACACTCATAACACACATATACACTTATTCATTACATTACCTAGTATCTTTTGTACCAATGCTGTAATCAAAATACAGCCATGCTTGGCTATTTCTGCTTGGATTGTTCTGCACCCTCCCAATCATCAGTTCAAAAGCGGCTGTCTCTGTCATAAGTTTGAGCCATTCTGCAACCTCTGGTCTATGTGGGCTCTTCCACTTACGCAGAATAATTCTAGCTGCTACCATGAAACCTGTCACCATTACACCAGCTTCTGACTTAGCAAGGTTAGGTAGCATTTGAGATGTATCCCCCCAACAAGCATAGTTGTGGGGATTCTGGCAGGGGTTGTCTCAGCCAGTTTTCAAACTTTTGGAGCACTGCCTTCCAAAAAGGCTTTATTAAGGGACAATCCCACAGAGCATGGAGAAATGTACCCACTTCCCTGTTACCCTTCCAGCATTTATTGTCCTTGGTTAACCCCATTTTAAATAATTTATTAGGAGTAAAATAATATCTATGAACAATTTTATAGTGGATGAGTTTATTCCTAGCATCTCTTGTAGCCCTTCCTACATTTGAAATAACATCTTGCCATGAGTCCTCATCTATGTCCTGACCAAAATCGTTCTGCCATATAGTCCTTAAAGCCTGTGTTGCAGGTTAACCACCACTGTTGATTAATGGGTACATAAAGCACTCAATCTATGTATATCATTTTTAAAAATGTCTCCAAATGGTGTTAAATGCCAGTTTTTGTTGTTTTTAGCATTAGCAGGTTTTTTGTACGCAATTCGGTGATGACGTCACTTTGGGGACTACTTGATCTGCGCTTCATTCATTTCAATGCATTTCAATGGACATCGCGGTTACACTTTCAACATAAAGTTTGTATATTTACACTTCGAATTTCGTCACAGCATTTATATCACAGCTACACTATGATCTACCAATGGTAATAACGGTGCCTGATATCAATTTAGTAATTTTTCTGAATTTCGGGAGGTCTCGTTTTGGAGGGTATGTTTTACATTCATTCCTATGGGAAACGGTCGCGGTTACACTTTCAACATAAAGTTTGTATATTTACACTTCGAATTTCGTTACAGCATTTATATGACAACGACCCTATGGTCTAACAAAGATAACAATTTCTTCCGATTTTAGTTTAATGCAATTTTCTGAATTTGAGAGGCCTCGTTATGAGGCTACATTTAATGCACCTATTCAGTTCAATGCATTATGCTTATAACATTACGACACTTTTTTTGTTACTGTCAGTGAACAGCACCGAATGAAAGTCAACATTTTCTTTATATCTAGTGATAGTGATAATGTCGTTAGTTCAGATAAGTAGGCTACCAGGCAAACTTAGTCAGAAGATCAGAATATGAAGCATCATGATAGCTAGCTGGGCTAACTTTTTAGTCCCAGCTGTGAGCCACCCCAGTTACTTAGCTTCTAGCCGCCGCCGATTAGGCTGGTCGTGTCTTCAGCATGAATATTTTCGAAAACTACTGCTCGTGATTGATTGCCATTGACATCGTCAGGGTACGGTTTACCAAAGAGGGAGATAATATGGGCAAGTCGCAGTTTTGCAGGTGCTTGTGTGGGCTGTGCCGTCCCGATGGAAACTGTGGTGGAGAGCTGCAGTAACTAGGGAAGCGAGTGCATTTTGGCCGCTGGTCGAGGAGCTCCCCTGTGACCAGCATATGACATGATCTATCTAGCTATCTATCTACCTGTCTATATACATATCTAGGCTATCTATAGCCTATCTATTTATCTATAATCTTATCTACTGCTGAACAATCCCTTACTCGTTTCTCTTTACTCCTCTCTCGTTACTCTCAGGGGTCTCAAGGTGGGCTTTGGTCCGTAGTCTCCCCAAGGTGACGTAATGCAATGCATTGTGGGGGAAAGGAAAATCACTTCAAACGCTGTGAAATAGTAGCTGCTTTTTCGTATTATATTCCGTTTTGTGATACCCAACAACATCAAATACAATGGATAACAGTTTAAATGTTTATTATCAACAAGCAAATTGTGCAAATTCGTTGGAAAATGAACCCTGCAACACGGCCTTTAAGCCTTCACACATCTTGGTCTCAATACTTGACATCTTCTTATAGAATAGCTGAGTGTAGAATATGTGGAGAATTAAGGAAACCCTGTATCACATTGTCTTTGTCCTCCTTTCTTCTCAATCCAAACACAAACCCCACACTACTTCTCAGCTGCAAATACTTCAAAAAATCCCCTCTATCTGTTAAGTGGAATTGCTCTTTAAGGTCCTCAAATGACATAAATAATTGCTCCCTGTACAGATCTTTAATTACTCGTACGCCTTTCGCCAGCCATGATTGCCAAGTAAAAGCCTTTTTTGCAATACAAACTGAGGGATTATTCCATATTGAGGAATAGCTTTGTTTGTATTGTGAGAGACCCAATATCTTGTGTGCTCTTGCCCATGCCCATTGTGAATGCCGCAGAATAAAGTTTCTTCCCATTGTCTGGTTTTCTGTATTTTTATGTGATAATAGTTTAACAACACTATATGGGCATGCAAGCACCTCCTCCATCTTAATCCACCCAGGACCAGATAAGTAGGTTCCCCAATGTCTTGCCAGTTTATTCATCTCAAAAGCTATGCTGTACAGTTCCACATTAGGAAGTGCTAATCCACCACAATCTCGTGAAGATAGTAGTTTCTTTAGTCTAATTCTGGGCCGTTTTCCATTCCATAAGAACTCTGTAATTAACTTGTTATATTGCTTAAATATTCCATCAGAAAGTGTTACTGGTATCATCATAGAGATGTAATTAAATTGTGGAGCCACCACCATTTTTATGATACTAATTTTCCCCCATAGAGTCAGATTAATCAGCCGCCATTTCTCCAAATTCAACTTCATTTTCTTAATTAAAGGTGACATTCATAGCAATTATGTTTTCCAAGGCTGGACACAACTTAATACTCAAGTACTTCATTCCAGTATTGACCCATTTACACTGAAAGTTGGTTAGTATAGATTGATTGCATCCTTTTGATATTGGCATGCATTCAGATTTTTGCCAGTTTATTTTATAGCCTGACAGTTTTGAGAAAGCTTCTATTGTGGCTAGTATGTTAGGGATTGATATTAGAGGATCCTCAATAATCAATAAAATGTCATCCGCATAGAGCAGGGGTGTCCAAACTACGGCCCGCGGGCCAACTGCGGCCCGCCACGCACTTTAATCCGGCCCGCCGAGCATTTATTAGTTTATCATAGATCCGGCCCGCCACGCACTTTAATCCGGCCTGCCCTGCATTTAATTAATTAGGTTATCATAGGCCACTCGCTATTCCAGCATAGACAACGTTGTGATTAACTTTAGGCTACTGCAAACTGCTTTACACTCTTCTTAGAAAGCGTTTACCATGTCAATGTCAAAACAGCTTGTTACATCGAGATACATAGTATCTCCATTGCAGCAGATCTAACTACGTTATGCTACTCCATTTAATTGGGAACGCATTTGAGCGTGCACAAGAGGGAGAGACTGCGACAGCTTCCAGCTGGCTTGTTATTGTTGATAATTGATATCTCCTTTTTATAAGAAACCTTTAAAAGGAAATCGCGATGGCAACAGTAGTTTCCACTACTGACCATTTATAAACTGTGAGCCATAGGCACAGTACTAGCCATAGGCTAGTGGAGCTGGCAAAAGAGCCTTAAAGTGACAGTGCACCATTTATAAATGAATTAAACAACATCAAATGAACAGTATTTCGTAAGAAATTCATTTTCTACAACAGTATTACTTTGTCATTTAAATGATACAAAACAATATATATATATATATATATATATGTTTTGTATCATTTAAATGACAAAGTAATTCTGTTTTTTCATTATTATTTTTTTGTGTGTGTGGCCCGCCGGCCAATTTTCAAAACCCAATGTGGCCCTTGAGTCAAAAAGTTTGGACACCCCTGGCATAGAGGAACATTTTGTGTTCCTCCTCCCCATGTAAAACCCCTTTAATACTACTCTCAGCCCTAATGGCAGCGGCCAAGGGTTCTAGAAACATTGTAAATAGCAGTGGACTGAGAGGATTTCCTTGTTTTGTCCCACGTGTTAACTTAAAGAACGGTGATGTGATATGCCATTTGTCATTACTGCTGCCCTTGGGTCAGAATATATTACATTCACCCATTTGACAAAACTGTCTCCACATCCAAATTTGCGGAGAGTGTAATGCAAGAAGCTCCATTCCACTCTATCGAATGCCTTTTGGGCGTCCAAAGATATGGCGGCTATAGGCGTATTTTTATTATGATTAATCTGCATGAGGTAAAGTAAACGTCTAATGTTATCTGAAGATGATCTGCCTTTTATAAAGCCTACTTGATCAGGATGTACTAAATGTGGCAAAACATTTTCTAGCCTAGTAGCAAGAACTTTTGTCAGGATTTTGCAGTCTACATTAATAAGACTAACAGGTCTAAAGCTCCCTGGATCGATCTTTATCTTTCTTGAGAATTAAAGATATCAACGCTTCATTAAACGTATCTGGTAGGTTACCCACTGAAAATGATTCTCTATACACTTCTGTTAAGATGGGAGCCAGTTTGTCAATATACTTCTTATAATATTCTGATGGAAAACCATCCAAACCAGGTGATTTCCCAATCCTCATTGATGAAATTGCACTTTTGACTTCATCTACTGATATAGGGCGATCTAATAACATCCTCTGATCCTCTGACATTTCTGGCAGTTGAATCTTAGAGAAAAAAGTATCGTATTCGCTCCTTCCAGGGTTAGCCTCAGATTTATATAACTGGTTATAGAAACTCTCAAACACTTTGTTAATATCTCTAGTACTTGTCACCAAGTCCCCTTTGTTATTTTTAATCGCTGGTATAACGTAACTAGCCTCTTTTTGCCGTATCTGTCTGATTTTTCCCCACTCTCATAGTAATTACTTTTAAGTCTAAATAGGGCATACTCTGCCTTTCTATTGTAGATTTCATTCAATTTAAATTTCAAGTCACATACTTGCTTCAGTAGGAGATCACTATGTTTCTGAGCCAATAAATTCTCAGAGTCCTTAAGTTGAAGTTGTGATTGAAGCTCTTTTAATTGTCACATTTGCTCTCTTTTTTTCTTACTGGAATGTGCTATAATCTTTCCCCTGATATAAGCTTTCTGGAATGTGCTATAATCTTTCCCCTGATATAAGCAAACTGCTCCAACTCTATCTGTTGTACCCATATTCACCAAGAAGAAATGATCAAGTTCTTCTTCAATTTGACTATTGAATAATGGGTCTTGAAGCAGATAAATATTCATTCTCCACCTACTACCTTTATTGCCATCTGTCCCCATTACTAATCCTAGATGCACTGTCGCATGATCAGTCAATGCTATAGGGCCTATCGAGCAGTCAGAAACACTGTTAACCAGATCATTACTGATCAAGAAGTAATCTATCCTGGAGTGAGATTTATGTTTGTGAGAGTAAAATGTGTATTCTCTACCTTTTGTGTTGACAAGTCTCCAAATATCTGTCAGGCCTATATCCTCTATCAACAACTCAATGGCCATTCTATCTTTTGGAATGTGATTGGAAAAAGTGGTTTTATCCAAGGCTCCATCTAGTACTTGGTTAAAATCCCCAGCTATGACTGTATATCCATCCACCTTTCCTGCTATTTTGTTTATGTTATGGAAGAAACCTGGGTCTTCCACATTTGGAGCATAGATGTTACATAAATTAACTTTTACTCCATTAATCTTAGCTTCTACGTATATAACTCTTCCTTCTTCATCTTTTTGCTCTTTTATAAAGAGAAAATTCAGATTCTTATGCACTAAAATAGCTACTCCATGTTTTTTTACTGGAATATGAGCAATGATAAATTTGGCCAACCCAGTCTCTCTTTAATTTAACCGCCTCCGACTCAGTCCCATGGATCTCCTGTATAAAAGCAATGTGAACTTGTTGAGACTTAAGGTAAGATAAACATTTCTTTCTCTTAATGGGATTTTGTAGTCCATTCACATTCCAGGACACTATTCTCACACAGTTACTCATGACTTAAGAAATTGAAAAAATGTGTCCTTCACATATCTAGAACATTTCTCACCACATGTCGGCCTAGGCCTATATAAATGATCAACAGAAAATGAGGGTAAAATGAAACGAAAAAGAGAGGGTGCTGCCCAGCTGCCAATCAAAAAAGTTAACACACAATAAACTACACTCAAAACCCTTTTAGAACAGGGAACATGGAAAACAATCCCATACCCACCCCATCTAACCCTTCTCTCTTCCTTGAGAGACCCTCCACAAAAATGGTCCATGAGGCACAAGTGGTCATCATCATCAGAAACCCCACCATCAAACCCGTCAAAGCATCTTTTCTAAACAGTCCAAAGCAAACATAAAAATAATTTCCTCAATCTCTGCACAGAATCTAGCCCAAGCTACATTGTAAAGGAGTGCGCCCGAGCGGATGGTGGGTCAGACTGAAGGATGTACAAATGCTGCGTTGTAGTCAAAAGGCTTTTCTTTTATTATTATTTTTTTTTGTTAGGCTGCCGGCAGGTTAATACAAAACAAAACAATGATGACAAACAAACAAACAAACACTTCGTCAAAACAAGAAATAAACACAGAGACGCTGCCCACGCATAACTAGGCCGACCTCTGAGGTCCTTTGGCATGACCTCTCGCTACAGAGGAGTCTCTCGTCTGAGCTAAACAGCCCCCATTTAACCCACAGGTCTTATATAACGATATAAATCAATTAACACATAGGCATCATATTTTGGCCAACACAACATCCAAGCAATACACATTACTAAAAACATTCATGTGCCCTTACGATCATGCTCAATAAAACCTCATTAAGGAAACAAATATAAACCGTCTAGACACCCCTGCTCCAATGAGCGCTTCTCACTTCAAAGCGCGAACAGAATGCATAAAAGTTCTCCATGCCCCGCACCTCGGTTTGCTCCCCATACCCGGAAGAGACTACAAGCAGGCAACAGGTAAGCATGTTAATGCATATCTCCGCATACAGACCTAACATTTCTCTCTATCGGCTCGTAAGCATTGATGTTAAAAATGCGCGCTTATCGCTTACATTACCGTTCAGATAGAATATGCTACAGTCGGCCCGACGCATATTGCGTCTTCATTTCCCGTACATACACTCACCTAAACAAGTTCCCGTGTGGAATTACCTTTGCTTTTAGACACACAGCAGGTCTAGAACACACACACACAACTTCACATGTCCCCAATCAATGTTACAACCAGACACATATCGTATACATAAGCTTTCATATTAATTTCAACAAAAGTCATTGTTTGTGCTGCAGCGGGAAAACTGCCTTTGTCCGTGACAGATGTGCTGCACTCTGTCACATACATATCTTGGCAAAGTTAGTTTTACAACACTATATGGGCATGCAAGCACCTCCTCCATCTTAATCCACCCAGGACCAGATAAGTAGGTTCCCCAATGTCTTGCCAGTTTGTTCATCTCAAAAGCTACAGTATGCTGTACAGTTCCACATTAGGAAGTGCTAATCCACCACAATCTCGTGAAGATAGTAGTTTCTTTAGTCTAATTCTGGGCCGTTTTCCATTCCATAAGAACTCTGTAATTAACTTGTTATATTGCTTAAATATTCCATCAGAAAGTGTTACTGGTATCATCATAGAGATGTAATTAAATTGTGGAGCCACCACCATTTTTATGATACTAATTTTCCCCCATAGAGTCAGATTAATCAGCCGCCATTTCTCCAAATTCAACTTCATTTTCTTAATTAAAGGTGACATATTCATAGCAATTATGTTTTCCAAGGCTGGACACAACTTAATACCCAAGTACTTCATTCCAGTATTGACATTGAGTTATCTTATTTTTAAACGATGTGCTTTATAGGCTACATGGACGAAAGAGAATATTCAAAAGGAGGCACCATAGGCCATGCATTGGCTGCATGTTGACGTCAGGCTTTTCCTAGGCTACTCTGCCTTTGAAAGCAGCAGATTGTTCTTTTACCGAAGGGCAAAAAAAAGCGGATAATAAAGAAAATAACATTTATAAAAATAATAAAAGGGGCATGATAAGAAATATCCTTACGTTATTGCCCCCGTGTCAGCTGTTCGCCCTCGGATCCGAAACTTAGTTGAGTCAATGGTAGCCAAGTAGGCCTATAGTTACATGTAAATTAGGCTACTCAACTGCAGGCTCCTGCTCTGTCGTCTTGTTCGGCGATCCTTGCACCTTTAACTCTCTATTAAGAAAGACATAGCCTCTCTGTCATCGTCGAACTTCATTCTTTTCCCCTGCCATGTAAAGCGCAGCTCCGCTGGATACGCTAGGGTGAAACGCACGTCAAGATCATGTAGACGATTCCGCACATCTTTAAACTTTCTCCTCTTCTCCGCCATCTCTCGTCATATCTGGGAATAATGACCGCTTGCATCCGTTCCATACGATCTCCTCCTTGTTCCTGTACTTCTTCTTTGCAGCTCTCCACACTCTCTCTCGTTCCAGAAAACTGAGAAAACGAATTATTATTGGTCTGGGAGGGTAGCCGTCGTTGGGCACAGGTGCCGGAGCGTGGTGCACTCTTTGCAACTGCAACCCATCAAGCTCAACCCCTAGTGCCTCGGAGATTATAGTCTTCACACATTCTGACGGTTTACCATTCTCTAGCTTTTCTTTCAGACCAATAAGCCACAGGTTTTGTCGCCTGTCTCTATTGGCAGCGTCCTCAACAGCCCGATGTAGTTCCTCGCACTTCATAGCCGTTGTATCTGCTTTTTGGCGGAGCTCATGGTTGTCATCCTCTAGCTGAGAGATTCGATTTTCAGCTTCATCCAGCCTGAGCAAAACAGCCTGTTCGTAGCCCAGCATTGGCATCCTTAATTTCTGATATATCCGCTTGCAATGCTGTTAGAAGCTTTCCAACTCTTCCCATCTCTTCCATAGCTTTCTCCAAGGACTGCTGCATAGATGCTAACACATTTTCACTCTCTTCTTTGCTAGCTCCTGCATTGGTAGTCAGCTTGCTCCGACAGTGCTTTTTTCAGTATTTCTTCTCGACGACGACATAGTGCACAATTCAAACCGTCAGACACTTAAACTGTAGGCTATTAATATCAACTTATAAAACCAAGTATTTCGACTGCACACAATTTACTAGCGAATTTCAGGTAACTTTGATGGGTTCACAGGAGAGCTCCAACTATGCGACCATCTTGCTCGGTGATCCCACGTGACTCCCTTGCTGCGACTCTTGCACTCTTTTGTTCCTCTGCTAATAATAATATTCTCCGACTTGGATTCCCTTAAAGTTTTGAAGGTCTGGATGCATTTCTCTGAATTTAGGAAAGAATTGATCTTCCATTGGCAGCATTCAGCCATAAAGTGTAGCTCTGTTTCTATGGCACCTTGGTTGCAGTTGGTGCACAGCCTGTCTTCTCTGGGCAGCCAGGTTTGCCTGTGTCTGCCCTTCTCGATAGCCAGACTGTGATTGCTTATTCTGTACCTGCCTGGTCAAGGTTTTTCTCTGTCTGGTATCAGTGACTGTGGATAGGTAGTCTGCCACAGTGTACCAAATAACATTTTCCATGTAATTGCCCTGAAGTTTATTTTGTCTTTTTGTTGTTTCAGTCCAATATGATAAGTCATTTTGTTTTTCTCCATTTATAATTTGATTAGGCTGAATTGTTTGAGAAAGGGTGGCAAGGTCCTGAGGCTGACTATTAGTTGTGTTAGTTGTACTATTAGTATGTCTCGGGACTAGCTGGATGAGGGGACTTGTTTTTACTTTTAGGGCTTTATAACAAAAAGAGTTGGGGTCGCTTTGAGATGTTCGAAGAATTTGATAGCTCTTTTTTCTATTTTAAATAAACAAAGGGTATTGGCCTTATTATTTTTAATTAGTAAAGGGTATTGGCCTTATTCCACCCTGCATCCATTGTTAGGTGTGCTTCTCTGTACCTTGAGGATACTTTTACAGAACTCTGCATGCAGGGTTTCGATTGGATGTTTGTCCCATTTTTCAAATCCATTGTACATAAGAGGACCCCACACTTCACTGCCATATAATGCATTTGGTTCAATAACTGTTTGGAATATTTTGAGCCAGATCCGAATGGGTATGTCAAATTGAATAGATTTTTTGATGGCATAGAGAGCCCTTCTTGCTTTCTCTTTCAAATAATTCACGGCCATGTTGAAATTACCATTTGAATCGATTGCATATGTACCAAGGGTTAATTTCTTTCCCTGATATCTGGATTTTTTTACTGGAAAGTCTTCTGGAAAGTTCTGGAAAGAATTTAGGCTCTGCTGTAGACCCTCTTCTGTTGGAGACCGCAGAACCAAGTTGTCCACAAAGAGAAGACATTTGATTTCAGTCATTTAATAGGAGGCCAGGAGCTGCTGACTGCTCGAGTCTTTTTGCCAATCCATTAATATATATATATATATTGAAGAGGGTCGGTGATTGAGGACAGCCCTGTCTCACACCCCGTTCCTAAGTGAAGAATTCTGTTTGTTTCCAATTTTAATTGCACATTTGTTGTTTAAGTACATTGCTTTTATTACGTTGTATGTTTTCCCCCCTACACCAGTTTCAATAAGTTTACAGAATAGGCCATCATGCCAAATAGAATCAAAGGCCTTTTGGAAATCTACATAAAAGCATAAAACCAATTTTTTATTTTGGTTTGCATGTTTATTTATTAAGGTGTGTAGAGTGAAAATATGATCTGATGTTCTACATTTTGGTAAAAAAAAACGATTTGACTTCTATTCAGGGCATCATGCTCGATAAGGAAGTTTATTATTCTATTGTTTGAAATGCTACAAAATAACTTCCCCAGATTACTGTTTACACAGATGCCCCAGTAGTTATTAGGGTAGAATTTGTCTCCAGTTTTGAAAAGAGGTGTAATGATTCCTTCATTCCAGATATCAGGGAAGTATCTGACACTCAGAAGCAAGTTGAACAGTTTTAGAATAGCCAGACGAAAGTTGCATTTTTAATCATTTCATTGAGGATGCCATCAGGGCTTATGGCGTCTCCATACTCCTCCATTTTTGATGGCAAGTTCCTCATGTTGCTTTTTGTTAAGTTTATTCCAGAAATTATTAGGATTTAAAGATTATATGATGTCCATCATACCAGGTTGACTATGCGTCGGTGCCATCTGGCCATTAATCAGGCAAAGGACTTTGGAGATGCTGGTGAGTACTGTCTCTGTCTTCCCATTTCACTGCTATCGGTTTCACCTTCATTTATTATTTCCACACTGTTGACCCTGTTCTGCTGCCCAGTGCTGTTCCCCAGTGAGTTGACCCCTCAGGCCCCTCAGTGGGTGGGAGAGTGGGGACCAGACGAGTCCCTCAGGGGTGAGCAGGAGGAGGCGGTGAGTGGAGGGGAACGGGAGAAGAATATTTGGGTAGTGTGTCATTCAGGTGGGTGTCGATGACCGAGCCTGCGGCCCCATTTTTATCATTACAGAACCAGGAAGTGGAAGAGAATCATCATGGGGCGGGTTCAAGTGTGATCGCAGACATGAAGTCGGTTGCCACTCAAACAAAAACAGGTAAAAATCCTGTAAATACTATTGTGCTGTGAGGAGCCAAATCCACTGTAAATACTTTTGGAAGAGCCAAGTCTACTGTAAATACTAAATGTCATCAAAAGAAAAGGGAGTCCATGGCACTCTTCTTCAAAAAGTTATAAAAAGCCTTTATTTAAACATGGCTATTTTTTTTAAAAACATGATCTGGGCAGACACCCACGCGTAGCGGCACAGAGCCTTCTTCAGGGTATACTGCACGAACAAACAATTGCCTCTTTTGAGGTTAACTAATGACATACACCTGGACAGCACAGGTAATGAATTCACATAGTTCTCAGGTAAACACTACATACAAGGGCCAGTAGGTGGCCCCACAGGTGTCACAAGGCAGTGAATAGCCAGGTAAAGAAAAAAAACGAAAAAAAGAACCATTAGGTGGCAGCAAATTTAGGTTAGGACAGACATCAATACTTGAAAGTGAAAAGTCATTACAGATAAGGACTAAAATCTATCTCCTCATTTAATCCAGGGTATGTCATGGCCTGCAGAGTATATATGTAGAAAGTTTTCCTTTGCAATAATGATTTTAACCCATCACCACCCCTAATATTCTTTTTTATTGTTTCTAGACCTTCAACCATTAGACCATCTGGATTGCTGTTATGTACTGTGTGAAAATGTTTCGCCATTGGATAATCCAAATTTACCTTTCTGATGGCATTTTTATGTTCAGAGACTCTATCTTTTAGACGCCTCTTGGTTCGGCCTATATAGAAACAGCCACATATACATGACAAACGGTACACCACAAAGGTGGTATTGCAGTTGATGAATGATTGTATGTTGTATGTTTTGTTAGATTTGAAGTCAACAAATTGTTTGCATTCCTTTATGTTGGAACAATGGTTGCAAAAACCACATTTGTATGTACCGGTTATCTGTCTATGAAGCCACGTAGTCTTTTTGTTCACACTAAGGTGGCTAGGTACTAGTTTGTCTCGAAGGGTGGGGGCCCTCCTAAACGTAATTTTGGGGGGAACTGGAAACACTTCTCTCAAAATAGAGTCACTTTTCAACAGGTTCCAATTAGACACAATTATCTTTTTAATCGGATTGGCAAGGCTGCTATATTTTGTGACAAAGTAAACTTGTTCTTGACTAGATGACTTTTTTTTCTTCTTTTTAAACAAATCTGTCCTCTGTTTGGAGAGAGCTTTTTCATTAGCAGACTGTACAACATCAGTCTGGTAGCCCCTCTGTATAAAGCGATGAGACATGATTTTGGCCTGCTTCTCATACTCTTGGTCTGAATCGCATATACGTCTCAGACGTTGGAATTGTCCAAAAGGTATGTTGTTTTTTAACCAGACTGGGTGGAAACTATAAAACCTCTTGCCCAACAGCTCCCTTCTTATATACAGGACACTACCCATGTCTTAAAGATTTTGAATGATATGACTGTTTCTGATGATTCTTATCTGGTCACTATGGATGTAGAATCTTTATACACAAATATTACTCATGACGATGGACTGAAAGCTTTAAACTACTTCTTAACCAACAGGTCTACAGACTGCTTTCCTCCATCTGATTTCCTAATTAAACTCACTGAATGGACATTGAAAAATAACATCTTTTTGTTTCAAGACCAATTATATATTCAGGTATGTGGCACTGCCATGGGGGCATGTTTTGCCCCTAATTATGCCAATCTTTTCCTAGGCCTATGGGAGAAGGAATATGTTTACAATAATGTCTACAGTGATGAGAGAAAATGGTATGGGAGGTACATTGATGATGTTTGCCTAATTTGGACTGGTTCTGAAGATGAGTTGTTTATGTTTCATGATAAGTTGAATAAAAATGACAGAAATGTTAAACTGTCTATGGAACATTCAAAGACAACTATTAACTTTTTAGATCTAACTATCTCAAAAGGACTGGATGGCCGGCTCCATACTACAGTTTTTCGCAAAATCACTGATAGAAACACTATGTTAAGAGCAGATAGTTTCCACCCAGTCTGGTTAAAAAACAACATACCTTTTGGACAATTCCAACGTCTGAGACGTATATGCGATTCAGACCAAGAGTATGAGAAGCAGGCCAAAATCATGTCTCATCGCTTTATACAGAGGGGCTACCAGACTGATGTTGTACAGTCTGCTAATGAAAAAGCTCTCTCCAAACAGAGGACAGATTTGTTTAAAAAGAAGAAAAAAAAGTCATCTAGTCAAGAACAAGTTTACTTTGTCACAAAATATAGCAGCCTTGCCAATCCGATTAAAAAGATAATTGTGTCTAATTGGAACCTGTTGAAAAGTGACTCTATTTTGAGAGAAGTGTTTCCAGTTCCCCCCAAAATTACGTTTAGGAGGGCCCCCACCCTTCGAGACAAACTAGTACCTAGCCACCTTAGTGTGAACAAAAAGACTACCTGGCTTCAAAGACAGATAACCGGTACATACAAATGTGGTTTTTGCAACCATTGTTCCAACATAAAGGAATGCAAACAATTTGTTGACTTCAAATCTAACAAAACATACAACATACAATCATTCATCAACTGCAATACCACCTTTGTGGTGTACCGTTTGTCATGTATATGTGGCTGTTTCTATATAGGCCGAACCAAGAGGCGTCTAAAAGATAGAGTCTCTGAACATAAAAATGCCATCAGAAAGGTAAATTTGGATTATCCAATGGCGAAACATTTTCACACAGTACATAACAGCAATCCAGATGGTCTAATGGTTGAAGGTCTAGAAACAATAAAAAAGAATATTAGGGGTGGTGATGGGTTAAAATCATTATTGCAAAGGAAAACTTTCTACATATATACTCTGCAGGCCATGACATACCCTGGATTAAATGAGGAGATAGATTTTAGTCCTTATCTGTAATGACTTTTCACTTTCAAGTATTGATGTCTGTCCTAACCTAAATTTGCTGCCACCTAGTGGTTCTTTTTTTCGTTTTTTTTCTTTACCTGGCTATTCACTGCCTTGTGACACCTGTGGGGCCACCTACTGGCCCTTGTATGTAGTGTTTACCTGAGAACTATGTGAATTCATTACCTGTGCTGTCCAGGTGTATGTCATTAGTTAACCTCAAAAGAGGCAATTGTTTGTTCGTGCAGTATACCCTGAAGAAGGCTCTGTGCCGCTACGCGTGGGTGTCTGCCCAGATCATGTTTTTAAAAAAAATAGCCATGTTTAAATAAAGGCTTTTTATAACTTTTTGAAGAAGAGTGCCTTGGACTCCCTTTTCTTTTGATGACATTTTGTGTGTTTTCCCCACACCAAAGAGCACCTTCAATATCTTTTTTCTACAATTCCTGAGCACTTTGGAGTTTTTCTTTATTTCAAGCTACTGTAAATACTATTGTGCTGTGAGGAGCCAAATCTACTGTAAATACTATTGTGCTGTGAGGAGCCAAATCCACTGTAAATACTTTTGGGAGAGCCAAATCTACTGTAAATACTATTGTGCTGTGAGGAGCCAAATCTACTATAAATACTATTGTGCTGTGAGGGTGGAGAGAAAGTGGAATGGAGCATTAGGTCCAGTATTCCAATATGTGGTTTAATGTTCTGAATATCTCATTAGTAGGTCACTATTTGGCTGTATACAGGAGAGAGGCAAACGCCAAGCACAATGCATTCCAGAATATGCATCTCTGACTTGACACAGAATTATTCAGGGTTTAAGTACACAACAGCAAAAAATAGATAACCATACAGTAACAGTGGCAGTCAGAAGACATCCAGGCTACCCTAATCAATAGGCCTTTTCACACAGAGATCACGCTAAATTTGCGGGAAGAGGAGACGTCTTTTTGCCGTCTTTTTGTGTCTGTTCACATAATGCGGCATTTTGGGGAGCCAGAAGGCAGGATCAGCTATAGTAAATTCAATTGTGACATGCAACAGGGGGCGTGTAGAGTGATAGTCGTAGGCCTTATGTGCGTGGGCCTTTAGATACAGCAGGTGTGTGATTTCAAAAACCATGGCGGGAGAACCGACTGCACTTTGGTCAGCTTGCATTTGCTTTGTTGTTGCTGTTAGAATTTCTTAAGAATTAGTTAAATTCTTGCGATAGATGTCTTCAGACAATAAAACGTAATTTGGAAGGGAAATTGATCAGAAGAGTTGCCCCTTGCGTTGGCCGTACAATGTACTGTGCATACAATTTATTTATGAAATCATTCAATATTACAACAAATAGCTTGTGTACTGTCTTAATTGAAACATGCTTCGCGCACAATTGATAGCCTAGGGCAAAGAGAATGGACATCTCAACATAAGGATACATTAGAAGATGATGATTAGTGTAAACTTTGTCACACGACGTGATAAGCAGTTCTTTACGTTCCATTCAGTCATAAATCATTCAAGCGTAGGCCTAGTGCTAGTCATGAAAAGAAAACAGCAGCTTAATATTTTTCAGGTGTTTAACAGTAGGCCTAGGCGCACTGTTAGCAGTTATGCCGAAGGCAGTGAGATTATTATGCATTGCATCCTGTCACTCAACATCGCAGTTCGGGTTGATAAGATTCAGTTAATGCGAGTATGGATCGTCTCAAAGTTTGGGACAACCAAACAGCAGTGTAGGCAAAGCATGCTTTGTTTTATCGCTGGATTTTAGGATAGCCTATTATGGCAACTGATTGCATTCCAAGCTAGGCCTACAGTCAACTCTAGCAGGCATTGAATGACTCGAGACTTTGTGAATTTATAGATTGACATAATGTGCTGTTTCTTTTGATCAGTTAGATTTATTTGCAATCTCCTGTGGTGGGCTGGACATAGCATTGAAATGCCCGCCCAGATTCCCCTTTCCGCCTTGACCCATTTACACTGGTGGCGGAACGAAAAAACTCGGCAAAATGTCTAGGGGGCTTGGTAGTAAACTTGGCGAGACACTTTGTCCCGCCATTCCGCCTCGGTCTATGTGAAAGGGACAGTCGTTCCGCGATTCTGGTACATACAATCGCGGCGATTTTGCCAGTGTGAAAGGGCCTAATGATGCTAATGGTTTTTGACGCAAAACAAACAACAAGAAGTGATATCAATCCTGACGCGATACATTATCCATGGTTAGGACAGATATCGTACAGGGTAATGAAGTAGGAGCATACTTTTAGTGTCAAACACAGAAATTTACATTGATTGTCTGGCGTTATAATTTATTTGCCTCGGGTGTACTGTGGAGTGGGTAAGACTGATTTAATTGGCAGGCTAACACATACTGATGACTTGCGCTAGCCTAGCACCTGCGAGGCTCTGCAACTAGAAGGACTGGATGAAACTTGTTGAAAACGGTCTCCACTGATAAATATCACACTTGCTAACTTGGAAATAAGGTCCTATGTCCAAAATCCTGAACCACCCCTTTAAAGTTAATTAAGTTAATAAAGTAACTTGCTTTGCTTTCATTTGAATCCCAATCTAGATACACTGGTAATAATTGCTTTATATTGTTAATATGGACTTCTGGAAAGTTCAGAAATGCAAAATAATAGAATTGTAATCATGTGATAAAATATGTGATTAACTGCGATTAACTATAGAAATGCAGCGATTAATTGCGATTAAAAAAAATATTGTTTGACAGCCCTAGTTTTCAGAAATAGTCTAGCCATATGCGTATTGAGTCTCTGACAGGAACAAGGAAGCAAGGCAATGCAACTAACTAAATTCATCTGAAATATGATCACATCCAGCAGGGAAACAAAACAAATGCAGGTGGAGAGGCACCGTACTTGTGTTTATCACTATTTTCTGAGACAAAGTATCCTCCAGCAAAACTAGTCATCATGACGGGCCCACATCTGAGTAGTATTACTATACTTCCCATTTTTAGAATTGTTACCTTCATCAGTAAGCTCAGTGTCCTGTCCCTTTTACAGACAGATTACCCAGTAAAATCAGTGTCCTGTCCCTTTTACAGACAGATTACCCAGTAACAGACAGATTACCCAGTAAGCTCAGTGTCCTGTCCCTTTTACAGACAGATTACCCAGTAACAGACAGATTACCCAGTAAGGTCAGTGTCCTGTCCCTTTTACAGACAGATTACCCAGTAACAGACAGATTACCCAGTAAGGTCAGTGTCCTGTCCCTTTTACAGACAGATTACCCAGTAAGATCAGTGGCCCGCCCCTTTTACAGACAGATTACCCAGTAACAGACAGATTGCCCAGTAAGCTCAGTGTCCTGTCCCTTTTACAGACAGATTACCCAGTAACAGACAGATTACCCAGTAAGGTCAGTGTCCTGTCCCTTTTACAGACAGATTACCCAGTAACAGACAGATTACCCAGTAAGGTCAGTGTCCTGTCCCTTTTACAGACAGATTACCCAGTAACAGACAGATTACCCAGTAAACTCAGTGTCCTGTCCCTGTTACAGACAGATTACCCAGTAAGCTCAGTGTCCTGTCCCTTTTACAGACAGATTACCCAGTAACAGACAGATTACCCAGTAAGGTCAGTGTCCTGTCCCTTTTACAGACAGATTACCCAGTAACAGACAGATTACCCAGTAAGGTCAGTGTCCTGTCCCTTTTACAGACAGATTACCCAGTAAGGTCAGTGTCCTGTCCCTTTTACAGACAGATTACCCAGTAACAGACAGATTACCCAGTAAGGTCAGTGTCCTGTCCCTTTTACAGACAGATTACCCAGTAACACAGATTACCCAGTAAACTCAGTGTCCTGTCCCTTTTACAGACAGATTACCCAGTAACAGACAGATTACCCAGTAAGGTCAGTGTCCTGTCCCTTTTACAGACAGATTACCCAGTAACAGACAGATTACCCAGTAAGGTCAGTGTCCTGTCCCTTTTAGAGACAGATTACCCGGTAACAGACAGATTACCCAGTAAGGTCAGTGTCCTGTCCCTTTTACTGACAGATTACCCAGTAACAGACAGATTACCCAGTAAGGTCAGTGTCCTGTCCCTTTTACAGACAGATTACCCAGTAAGCTCAGTGTCCTGTTCCTTTTACAGACAGATTACCCAGTAACAGACAGATTACCCAGTAAGGTCAGTGTCCTGTCCCTTTTACAGACAGATTACCCAGTAACAGATTACCCAGTAAGGTCAGTGTCCTGTCCCTTTTACAGACAGATTACCCAGTAACAGACAGATTACCCAGTAAGGTCAGTGTCCTGTCCCTTTTACAGACAGATTACCCAGTAACAGACAGATTACCCAGTAAGGTCAGTGTCCTGTCCCTTTTACAGACAGATTACCCAGTAACAGACAGATTACCCAGTAAGGTCAGTGTCCTGTCCCTTTTACAGACAGATTACCCAAGAAGGAGTTTCCCCGTCCAGGCCAGTTCTTCAACCGCAGTCTGAATCCGGCGCAGAGAGAAGTGGTGAAGCGCATATTGGTGGGAGAGTGTCGGCCCACCCCCTATGTTCTATTCGGACCGCCAGGGACTGGCAAGACAATGACCCTCATTGAGGCCATTCTACAGGTGCTAATGAAACTTGAAGCAATCATAAATGATTAAAACCATTTTGAAACATTTTGAAAGTGCAAATTTTGCCAGCCAAATAGTATGCTGATAACATGATGTGAAAAGTGGTTATGCTGATAACATGATGTGAAAAGTGGTTATGCTTGATAACATGATGTGAAAAGTGGTTATAAGCTAGAGTTCCTGAGTGGGATTGGAAGTAAGTGTCCGGAGTGTGTCCTGAGCGTCCTGAGTGTGTCCTGAGCGTGTGGCGAGTGTCTGGTGTCCTGAGTGTGTCCTGAGCGTGTCCTGAGCGTGTGGAGTTTGTCCTGAGTTTGTCCTGAGTTTGTCCTGAGTTTGTCCTGAGTTTGTCCTGAGCGTGTGGAGTGTGTCCTGAGCGTGTGGAGTGTGTCCTGAGCGTGTCCTGAGCGTGTGGAGTGTGTCCTGAGCGTGTGGAGTGTGTCCTGAGCGTGTGGAGTGTGTCCTGAGCGTGTGGAGTGTGTCCTGAGTGTGTCCTGAGTGTGTCCTGAGCGTGTGGAGTGTGTCCTGAGCGTGTCCTGAGCGTGTGGAGTTTGTCCTGAGTTTGTCCTGAGTTTGTCCTGAGTTTGTCCTGAGTTTGTCCTGAGTTTGTCCTGAGTTTGTCCTGAGCTTGTCCTGAGCTTGTCCTGAGCTTGTCCTGAGCTTGTCCTGAGCGTGTCCTGAGCGTGTCCTGAGCGTGTGGAGTGTGTCCTGAGCGTGTGGAGTGTGTCCTGAGCGTGTGGAGTGTGTCCTGAGTGTGTCCTGAGCGTGTGGAGTGTGTCCTGCTGCAGGTGTACCATCGCATCCCCTCCAGCCGTCTGCTGGTCTGCACGCCCTCCAACAGCGCCGCTGACCTGGTCTGCATCCGGCTGCACGAGAGTGGGTTCCTCCACTCGGCCAGCCTGGCGCGCGTCAACGCCTCCTGCAGGCAGGAAGAGGTATTACATTCACAAGGAAATCCCTCTGTGCCAAATGTGCATATTAGTACCACCGACAAACGGGCAAAAAGGGGCAGTGGTTGTTAGGGGCAGCCGTGGCCTACTGGTTAGCACTTCGGACCTGTAACCGGAGGGTTGCCGTGGCCTACTGGTTAGCACTTCGGACCTGTAACCGGAGGGTTGCCGTGGCCTACTGGTTAGCACTTCGGACCTGTAACCGGAGGGTTGCCGTGGCCTACTGGTTAGCACTTCAGACCTGTAACTGGAGGGTTGCCGGTTCGAACCCCAACCAGTAGGCACGGTTGAAGTGCCCTTGAGCAAGGCACCTCCCTAACCCCTCACTGCTCCCCGAGTGCCGCTGTTGTTGCAGGCAGCTCACTGCGCTGGGATTAGTGTGTGCTTCACCTCACTGTGTGTACAATGTGTACTGAGTGTGTTACTTGTTGCCATGGCGCCGCCGCGTTCGGACGCCTTTTTGGTTGCTCCGCCTAATTTGTGCTTATATTTACTCTTTTACCTTTTATTAACCCCTAATTTTTTGCACTTTTCCACTGCACTGATTACGTATGATGGCGTTACACTCAGAAACATCGGAAATGAATCGCCTTTTTTGTTTCGGGATGTTTTAATTGACGATTCTACCTGGCCGACTGAGATTCTCCGAGATGCATCAGGGAACCATGGAGACGCATCTCGGCGCAGAAGGAAAAAACACCGAGGAAAACGAGCCGGGGCCCGTAACAGATTGAGGAATAGAGCTCATAGGCCTCCACTGCCTAGCATTCTCCTAGCCAATGTCCAGTCTCTTGTTAACAAGATGGATGAACTAAGAGCGAGGATACAGTTTCAAAGAGACATCAGGGACTGTAACATTCTATGCTTTACTGAGACATGGCTAACTGAACTTGTACCGGACTGTGCCATCACTCCGGTGGAGTTTTTCTCTGCTGCTCGCTCTGACAGGACTGAGGAATCTGGGAAATCGAAAGGTGGCGGTGTTTGCATCATGACGAACAGCAAGTGGTGTGATCCTAGAAATGTCACCGTTCTCTCAAAGTCCTGCTCGCCTCATCTAGAACATCTAGCGGTCGTCTGTCGACCCTTCTACCTGCCCCGTGAGTTTACTTCGGTAATATTCAACGCTGTCTACATTCCTCCACAAGCCAACACAGATGCTGCGGTTTCAGAATTGCAAGAAGTGTTAAATAGACAACAACACACGCACCCTGAAGCTGCGCTTATTGTGGCCGGTGATTTCAATCAAGTACATCTGAACCGGTCCATGCCTGAATTTATTCAACACATTCACTTCCCTACACGTGGTGACAACACACTGGATCACTGCTACACACAGTTCAAGAACAGTTACAAAGCTAAGTCTCTACCAGCTTTCGGAAAATCAGACCATGCCGCTGTTTTCCTTCTGCCTATGTACAAGCAGAGAAGTCAGACGGACCCCCCAGTGACGAAGGAGGTCAAGCGCTGGACTGACCAATCGGAAGCCAGGCTACAGGACGCCCTTAGCAACGTTGACTGGGAGATGTTCAAGACGAACTCTGCTGACATCAATGAGTTTACGGAAGTATCATTGAGTTACATCAATATGCTAACTGATTCCATCATCCCAACTGTAAAGATCCGAAGCTTCCCTAACCAGAAGCCATGGGTGGATAGAGAAGTGAGAACGGCATTAAAGACACGCACCATGACTTATAATGCTGGGCTTATTTCAGGGGATATGACGGATTACAAAGCAGCATCTTATAGTTTACGTAGAGCTATTAAAGATGCTAAGCGGCGCTATAGAGACAAAGTTGAAGCTGATTTCTTGGAGGGTGATCCAGCACGAGTGTGGAAAGGACTCCGAACCATCACTGGCTTTGAAAGAAAGTCCCCTCCTATGATGAATGTGAGTAAAGACCTCCCTGATGAACTTAATGCTTTTTATGCTCGCTTTGACATGAAAAACACAGACTATCTTGCACTAGCTGCAGCATGTGAAGCAAATGAGGATGCACCTTTCTGTGTCTCTGAGGTCGATGTGAGCAATGCCTTTAGGAGGGTTAATTGTAGAAAAGCTGCTGGACCGGATGGAATTTCTAACAGGATTTTGAAATCCTGCGCTGCTCAGTTAGCTCCTGTGTTCACTTATATCTTTAACACATCATTGACTCAAGAGACAGTTCCTACTTGCCTCAAGCAGTCTGTTATTGTTCCAGTACCGAAAAACAAAAGTCCATCATGTCTGAATGACTACCGCCCAGTAGCCCTGACGTCTACAGTGATGAAGTGTTTTGAGAAGCTTGTGAAAAACATTATCTGCTCATCCCTCCCTGCCTCCTTCGACCCCCTCCAATTTGCTTACAGAGCCAACAGGTCTACAGAGGATGCCATCTCAAACCTCATGCACACCACCTTAACTCACCTGGAGGAGGGGAATGGGAATTATGTGAGGATGCTGTTCATTGACTTTAGTTCAGCATTCAACACGATAGTACCTCTCACCTTGGTCACAAAGATGAAGGCCTTAGGACTGAACACCACCCTGTGTCACTGGATATTTGACTTCCTCACCAACCGTTCACAAGTGGTTAGAGTGGGGGGTCTGACATCTGACTCATTAACCATCAGCACTGGTGCTCCCCAAGGCTGTGTTTTGAGTCCACTGCTGTACAACATCTACACACATGACTGCAAAGCCAACAGTAGTCATACCTCCATCATCAAGTTTGCAGATGACACAGTGATCTTGGGCCTGATTAGTAACAACAATGAACAGCTCTACTTGGATCAGGTTGATGAGGTGGCACAGTGGTGTCAATCTAACAGCTTGACACTGAATATCAATAAAACCAAGGAAATGGTAGTGGATTACAGAAGGAAGCAGCAGAACTACAGTTACACCCCACTAATGATCAGCGGGCAACCTGTAGAGAGAGTCACAAGTTTTAAATACCTTGGTGTCCACATTACTGAAGACTTAACATGGACTGTTAACACTCAACATGTTCTGAAGAAGTCCAGACAACGACTCTACTTCCTTCGTCAGCTAAGGAAATTCAAAGTTTCTACATCCATCATGAAGGCCTTCTACACTTCAGCGGTTGAGAGTGTTCTAACTGGTAGCATCATCACCTGGTATGGGAACTCCACAGTTAGAGATTGTAGTACTCTGCAGAGAGTAGTGCGCTCAGCTGAACGTACTATAAGAACTCAACTCCCTGCTCTACAAGAAATCTATTCCAGAAGAGTACTCCTAAGAGCCCAAAAGATTCTGAAGGACTCTTCTCATCCTAACAATGGATTATTCCTACCGCTGAAATCAAGAAGACGCCTATGTAGTCACAAAGCCAGAACTGAGAGACTCAGGAGAAGTTTTTATCCCCAGGCCATCCGAACTGTGAACTCACACTATACTGACTTTGCACACATTCACTCCTCAGCACTCTCAAACATTTCCCAACTCTGAACTCACACTATACTGACTTTGCACTCATCCACTCCTCAGCACTCATGACCCCCCCCCCCCACACACACACACACACACACACACACCTACATGACTTTTAGCACTTTTACATCCCTCTCCCTATGCTGCAGACCTTTTATTTATTTTCTTATTCATCACACGTCAAAACACACACACACACACACACACACACACACACACAAACACATATCTGACTTTCTCCAACTTTTGCACATCTCTATAGAACTTTTTATTTATTATTTTTGATTTCTCCTCCATCTATCTACCCATGTCCTTGATTGCCTAGCCTTCTGTCCCCCCCCCCCCATCCCCAACACACACACACACACAAAAACACACACTCTTACATCATCACTGTCATCACCTCACATACATACAGCACACTGCTTGCTACAGTAAGCCTCCTCTACATACTTGCTGCACACTGCCCCCCCCCCCCTCCCTACATACACAGCACATTGTCTTCAGGATCTTCTCCAACACACATCCTCTACTTACTTACAGCATACTGCCCCCACCTACCCACACACACACTATACACACACACACACACAGTCACTGCTTCACTCCCCTCCCGCCCACACACACATCTTCACTGTCATCACTCACATACATCATACTTCCAGTACACTGCCCCCCCCTCTCCCCTACATACACAGCACATTATTTCATCAGGAAGCTTCTCCAACACACATCCCCAACATACTTACAGCACACTGCCCCCGCCCCCCAATACACAGCACATTGTCTCATGAGGAAGCTTCTCCAACACACATATTGCACACTGCCCTCTCCCCACATACACAGCACACTATCCCATCTCCCTTGTCATCCCCCCAACACACACACCAAGACCCTTGGCAGTTGGGTTAGCCCCTTGAGCCGTGGATATGCCCAAGGTTTCTTCCTTGGTAAGGGAGTTTTTCCTTGCCCCTGTTGCTCTTGGGTGCTCCTTGTTGGTGCCCCCCCCCCCCAATCGCAATCCTCCCCCACCTTTCTTATGCAGCCCTTGCCACTTAATCTACTAAACCCCTCTTCTACTGCACTTTTTACCCCCCCATAAATGCACAAATAGGCTGACACCATACTTAATTTCACTGCATTTCTTACTTCCAGTAACTATATGCATGTGACAATAAACTTCCTTGTATCCTTGTATCCTTGTTTCACTAATTCACGGATTGGGATAAATGCAGAGACCAAATTTCCCTCACGGGATCAAAAGAGTATATATACTTATACTTATACTTAAAAATACTAGTGGCAAGAGTCTTCTGTTTAAGAATCTTTGAAGGTTTCTGCGAAGCACTTTGGCATTTTGGTAGTTATCAGTAGAGAGGGGTAGTTATCAGTGTAGAGGGGTAATTTCTGCACATCTCTCCTCTCTGAGAGGGGTAATTTCTGGAGAAGTGGTTGATGCTGAACTCTGTCCTTTTCTCTGTGTCTCTGTCTCAGTCCATCCCTGAGGTCCTGCAGCAGTACTCTCGTGCGGGAGAGGACATCCGCCACGCCTCCTTCCACAGGATAGTGGTCAGCACCTGCTCCAGCGCTGGAATGTTCTATCAGATCGGCCTGCGGTGAGTCATGAGACCAGAGATCCAGCTGGAAGAGCACTGGACAACGGACGCCATATTCAGTCCCTCCTGTCTGTGCTCTGCAATGCTAACATAGCACAGAAGCAATGGACAATGCTAACAGCACAGAAGCAATGGGCAATGCTAACATAGTACAGAAGCAATGGGCAATGCTAACATAGTACAGAAGCCAGGGGCGTAGCAAGCGTGGGGGATGTGGGTGTTATAACAGAATATGCTGTGGCTGTACAAAAATCATCAACAATGGTCTAGATTGCTGACACTCTAGGACAAAGCTTCCGAAAACATTCAATGAGTTAAGAACCAAAGCTGCTCTGATAAAATTCAAAGTGTCCGTCTTTCAAGGCTGTGCTGCTGCTTGGGTCTGCATTATAACGTTTGCAGTGAGCAGATTTGAGGTAGAATTGAAATGATAATTGTTACCGCATTATGCTAATTTAGTAAACCAAAATTCACTGTCTGACTGACCGTTTTTGTCACAATGTAAAATTCAGGGAGTCAAAGTGAAAGCGGGGGTGAGCGCACCAAGGCACTTGTTGTTTCTGCAGAAAGACCTTTGGCTACTGTTCTCAGAGCATTATGCTTTCTCTGTCTATGATCTGCAGCTTTTCTCAAACTATGGGCCTCCACAACAATTAGCCTAATGGTCCACGAAGCCGCAAAATTGTTATGCCCGGTGCTTCACATGTCTGATCATTTGCAGCAAGATTGAATGGTATGGAACCGCGGACTGAAAGAAAAATAAACTAGGCTAAACATTTCCCCAATCAGAAATACTTTAAAAATACATTAATTTGGTATCATCAACTATATAGACATAGCCCAGTCAGCACACATACGTCTCCAAGACGCTTGGAAAAGATCTGAACAGCTTAATTACATCGCGTCTTATTTGATCTTATTGATCTTACAAACGTCGGCGGCATTTCACTGTCAAATGTGTTTCGTAGTTCTACATCTACTGGAGATATTAATGTCTTAAATACGATCACGTTCCTAAGAACATCTTATTTTGATCTTACAAACGGCGGCGTCAAGACACATTTCAGTTCTACATCTGAACTATTTCCAGCATTAACGCTTATGAGTGCTCATGCAATGTGTGCATCCCTGCAGCAAGTGAAACTGGAGGCTACGTGGGCTAGAAGCAACAATAGTTTGAACAACAACGTGGCTTCCTGTAACTATCAATGGAAATAGCATAGAAACTGCTAATCATAATCTTTAAATTGACATTAATTAAGCTGGCTATATAAAACACAATTTATTTATATTCCCTTTGCATATGTTTGGGTATGCAAAACATTTTTGAATTTGAGCTTACAGTTCTGTCATTATTCTGTGTCCTTTACATTTATTTAATAGGTATTATAGTTAGGCATATTAATTATTTAATTAATTATTTAGTTATTTATAATTTGGCCGAATTGTTTCACTTCCCTATCCCACAACCCCCACACTTTTAAAAAGCTTGATATGCCTCTGACAGAAGCAATGGGCAATGCTAACATAGCACAGAAGCAATGGGCAATGCACTGGAGTACGACCTGCCTAGTGCTTTGAAGTTCTACTCAATGGGCAATGCACTGGAGTATGACCTATGTTCTACTCAATGATGGTATGAAGCATGGACAGTATAAGCCTTTCCAAACAGTGACACAGCTGTATGGAAGCATATGGGTAGCTATATTCAAATGAGAATGCAATCTGGAATTGATCAATTCAATTGGAATTGATTTTAGGATTTCATTGTCACTTTGCAGATTAAAATACAATTTGTTGGATATTATTGCAAATTTCAATATTAAATTGCATAATGAATTGTCAATTGCATAATGTAATGTCTTTTTGAATTGCATATTGCAGATTGCATTCTCATTTGAATAAAGCTACTCATATGCTTCCATACAGCTGGAACTAAATAAGAATCAGGCTCCAAGAACATACAGTATGGCACCTCTAAATCTGACCAGTGGAACATATGACACCTCTAAATCTGATCAATAGTTTCATTTCTGTGTTACGAAAGGGCACGATGCCATGCTTACTATAGTCACTGGTTATTATTGGGGGCCAATCAGCGAAGCTGCGAGGACCTCATTGTGTTTCTACGTTTTCCTATTATTATATGCAATGGAAGTCAATGGCAGCCCATAGAACCGTCTGGTAAAAAGTTGGGAAATTTGGCACACTAATTGGGGACGGTCCCATGATTCATGTCACCATGTTTCATGTCGGCAACTCGAACCCTCTAGCGCCACCAACAGGCCAAAGTTGGAAGTGTGTTCACTCACGTAACTTTTGACCCGTAAGTCCGATTTTCAAAAGTCAGGTATCGTTGGAATCCTTGGACCAAGCCGAGTTATGACGTCATTTTGGATTTCATCAAAAACACATACTTTCTCTGATTCCCACCAAATTTTACACAGATCATCTTCAGACCAAGCCTTACAAAAGTTATCACTTTTCGTCTTCGGAAGTATTACCGTTCGCCCGTAACAGCCAATCAAAATTTGCGGCGAAGCCGCCAAACAGGAAGTGAGCTCATATCTCAGCAACCCTTGCAGTCATCAAATCCAAACTTGGTATATGGACTCATGACCCCGTCAGGAGGATGCTCTAGAAATTCGGTGACCTTTGACCTCTAGGGGGCGCTGTAAATCAGTAACATGCCTTTTGGACTGCTGTTGTGCCTAGAATTACAATGTACTAGTGGTGTCTGGTAATACTGTGAAAGATCCTTATGTCGACAGATGGCAATTCATGACATCAACATAATTGATTTGGCCGCCATATTGGATTTAATCAAAACCACTATCAAATTTCTCTAGGTCACAAATTTCATCGGATCCTCACCAAAATTGGCACAGACCATCTTCAGACCATGCCTTATCGGTGCTTTGATTTCCATAACAATTGACGGAAGTGTTTGCCCGTAGCAGCCAATCGAAATTTGTGGCGAGGCCGCCAAAAAGGAAGTGAGCTCATATCTCCGCAACCATTTCATGTATCATAACCAAACTTAGTACGTAGACTCAAGACTCCATCAGGAGGATGTTAAAATACTTTAGTGACCTTTGACCTCTAGGGGGCGCTGCAATTAGGAACAATGTGTTTTGGCCTGTAGCTGCTGTTGTGTTTGGAATTAAAATGTACTAGTGGGGTCTGTTAATACAGTCGGAGGTCCTTAGGCTGACCCAAGCAAAACTGTGATGTCATCCTAATTGATTCGGCGGCCATATTGGATTTAATAAAAAAACACCTAAAAGTTTTCACAGGTCACAAATTTTGTCCGATTGACACCAAACTTGACACACATAATCTTCAGTCCAAGCCTCAAAAAAGTTATCCCTTTTTGTCTTCAAACCTAAAACCGTTCGCCCGTAACAGCCAATCAAAATTGGCGGCGAAGCCACCAAACAGTAAGTGAAGGGATATCTCAGTAATACTTTCACGTATCAAAACCAATCTTGTTACATGGGCTCAGAACTCAGAATCTCAGCAATGCTTACACATATTGAAACCAAACTTGGTACATGGACTTGAGACCCCATTCTGAAGATACAAAATAAATTTGGAGTCTTTTGACCACTAGGGGGGGCGCTATAATCACAGGAAGTAGGATCATATCTCAGCAATGCTTTCACATATAGAAACCAAACTTGGTATATGGACTTGGGATCCCATCCTGAGGACACACAATACATTTGGTATACTTTGACCACTAGGGGGCGCTATAATTAGGAAGACTTTTACGTATCAACACCAAACTTGATACGTTGATTCGTAAACACATCCTAAGGACCCACAATAAATTTGGTGACATTTGACCACTAGGGGCTCTATGATTAGCAACACTTTCACCTATCGCAACTAAACTTGGTATGTGGACTTGGGAATAGATCCTGAGGATGCACAATTAATTTGGTGTGCTTTCACCACTAGGGGTGCTATAATTAACACTCTATGATTAGCAACACTTTCACCGATTTAAACCAAACTTGGTATGTCCAGTCCAATCCAATCCCAACTCCTGCTTAACTGCTTGGCCCCCTCATTGCTGCTTGCAGCTATATTTATTATTATTATTATTATTATTATTATTTTTATTACTATAGTCACTGGTTGTTGTTGTTGTTATTATTATTATTATTATTATTATTATTATTATTATTATTATTATTATTATTATTATTACTGTAGTCACTGGTTGTTATTATTATTATTATTATTATTACTATAGTCACTGATTGTTGTTGTTGTTGTAATTATAATAGTCACTGGTTATGCCACATGCTTACTATAGTCACTGGTTATTATTATTATTATTATTATTATTATTATTATAACTATAGTCACTGGTTATGCCACATGCTCTAACCCTAACCCTATGCTTACTATAGTCACTGGTTATGCCACGTGATAAACCAAAGAGCTGATGCATCTCTTCTTATCCTATGAGCTACTGTATATAAGTGTGTTCATTCCCCACCACAGGGTTGGCCATTTCACCCATGTGTTCCTGGATGAGGCTGGACAGGCCACAGAGCCCGAGTGCCTGATTCCCATTGGCCTGTTGTCAGAGAAGGACGGCCAGGTCAGACTTAGCTGTATACCTGGCAAAAATATTCTTACATGAATTGCTTTATCTTCACTTAACATAACAAAGAATGGTCAAGTTTCATGGACACTGATGCGGTACGCTTCTCTCCTCTGGTGTGATCCAGATAGTGCTGGCTGGAGACCCATGCCAGCTGGGCCCGGTGGTGAAGTCCAAGCTAGCCTCTGTGTTTGGGCTGGGAGTGTCTCTGTTGGAGAGACTTATGGCAATACCCCTCTACGCTTGCGATGACAATGGCTTCAACCCTTCTCTGGTGAGCATCTTATGGTGTGCATCTTATTGTGTGCAGCACGGCTTTATCTTGCCGATGTTTCCCTCTGTATTGCTGTTCTAAATAACATGACCACTTCTTCTCAGGTGACCAAACTCCTGTACAACTACCGCTCCCATGAGGCTTTGCTCTCGCTGCCCTCGCGGCTCTTCTATGCTGGTGACCTGGCCATGCGCGCGCAGAGGGCCGTGGTGGACTCGCTGTGTCACTGGGGCCGGCTGCCCAGGAAGGGCTTCCCCTTAATCTTCCATGGAGTGCGGGTGAGTTGAGCCGCCTCAGAGACCTCCACCCTGCACTGGGGTCATATGGTATAGCTTAGTAGTCTATTTAAGAGACCTCCACCCTGCACTGGGGTCATATGTTATAGCTTAGTAGTCTGTAGAAGGGTGTCACTTGCGCTTCAGCCTGGTTGGTGCTCACGGAACAGGACGCAGAAGTCAAAAAGGGAGATCCAAGGTCTAACAGGAGCCAAGGAGCAGGACCGGAGCACTCAATGCTTTAACGTGTTTTTATTTGTGCAAACTGACTAACGTTTCGACGCCCATGCGTCTTCTTCGGAGTCAAACAGTCAATGGCAATGATGTACAGTTTTTAAAGAGTCAGATACTAACATCTTCCCAGGCATTGGTTACTGGCCTAGGTGGGTGTGGTACATCAATTAACCAGTCCTGTGTAAGCACTCAGATGTAGACAGAAAAGGAAAAAACAAACCACCAAAAAGAAACCAAAAAAGGAAAATACATATATCTATATATATATATATATATATATATATATATATATATATATATATATATACACATTCAACACCTTCAAAGAAGAAGTACATGTAGAAGTATAGAAAATAAATATACATACAGACTCAACATTTATACAGGTACCTCAAAGTGTGGATTATAAAAAACAAGAGAGGCCAAGTTCCTCATTAAGACCATTAGGTTCTACTGTGTTCAGAGTTAAATTCCAGAAAGCCTCTCTTTGTAGTAGGGACCTCACTACAGTATGTCCCCTCCTCGTTTGGAGGGTAGGATTTTCTCAATCCCCCAAAATTTAAGCGACGCATTGGAGCCATGATTCGCTTGCACATAATGTCTCGCAATAGCATAGTCCATATTCCGGTTACGGATAGCTGCTTTGTGTTCTGCAATGCGTAGTTTCAGGGGGCGTTTAGTTTGGCCCACATAGACCAAGCCACAAGGACATTTCAACATGTAAATCACATGGGTAGTGTTGCAATTAATAAATGAGTTGATGTTGTATTTTTTGCCTGACTGGGGATGGGAAAATTGCTTCGTGTCACAAGAGTTCGAACAATGAGTACAATGTCCACATCTGTAAAAACCCAGAGGAGGAGCCGGCAACCACGTAGGTTTTGGTGGAGGGCTCATGATCGTGTGAACCAACCTGTCTCTAAGGGAGCGAGGATGTTTAAAAGTAATACGCGGCGGTTCTGCGCATGTCTTTAAGAGCTCGATCGCTCTGCAAGACGTGCCAGTGTTTCTTAATGACATGTTTTAATTCTCCACCAATATGCGAGAATTCTGTGGAGAAACAGAGTCTTTGCTTCGAGGTGCGTTTGGTTTTAACCAGGAGGTGTGCTCGTTGCGTCGATCTGGCTCGTACATAGGCTGTGGAGATGTCGCTTGCAGCATAGCCCCTACTGCGAAAGCGCTCTGTCATTTCTGCTGCACCGCGCTCAAACTCGGCATCACTGCTGCAATTCCTTCTGAGTCGTAAAAATTGGCCAATGGGAATGTTTTTAATGAGTTGTTTGGGGTGATGGCTATCTGCTCTGAGGAGGGTATTTCTACTGAGGGGTTTGCGATAGATTGATGTTTCTAGACCTCTTTGGGAATTTTTGTAGATGGTCAAGTCAAGGAAATTAACCTTATCTGTAGAGTGTTCCACTGTGAACCTTAAAAAGGGTGTCGTGGAGTTAATATAGGCCATGAATTGATCTAATTCCAGAGAAGTCCCCATCCAAATAAAGAATACATCGTCAATGTACCTCTTCCAAAGAGGGATTTTAGGGAGGAATAGGTTGTTCACAGGATTGTCAATGAACTTAGCTTCCCATAAACCCATTACTAGGCATGCGTATGATGGTGCAAAGCAACTACCCATACTGACCCCACACTTCTGTAAGTAATAAGAGCCCGCATATTGGAAATAATTCATTGTTAAAACAACTTCGGACAGTGTCAGTAAGAATTCATTGGGAGGAGCTGTGTCAGTGGCCCGTCTTGAAAAGAAGTGTAGTAGCGCCTCGGCCCCTGCTTCATGAGGAATGCATGTATATAAACTAGGGGTGTAACGGTTCATGTATTCGTATTGAACCGAAACGGTACGGGCGTCACGGTTCGGTGCATGAATTTACACGGAGAATACACGGTATAAAAATACATACAACTCGTGTGTGGATTAATTAATGTCATGCGCAATTACTGTTAAGTAGCGAGAGTTACGGGAGTTCTTTAGCGACACCTAACGCTAATCTGTAGCCTCGCCTTAGCTCTGAAGCTCTGATTGGCGCCTATGTTTTTTTTGTCAGGTCGTCGGTCGAGTCCGTCAGTCATTAGCAGCACTAAGGTTAGACCCACAAGAGTTAGAGGATCCGCTGGTCTCTTTAAGATCGCAAGTTTAAGAACTTCAGTTACAGTAACGTTAGTACAGACGAAAGAGTGGTGGATAAGATGAAACTGTGTGTCGGCGTTGTTCAGCAGTTGTTGGGTATGTGAGTGGAAAAAATGCTACACATATTCGAAGCCATCACCCAGATGATGTAGGCTACCAATCACTGAAACGAGGGGAAAAAACTTCCCCTGCGCTTCAGCAGCCTTTGGATACACATACAAATAGGGCCAAAACCTATGGCTTAAATTAAATGATTCCGTAATGACAGAAAGCTATGTAAATCGCGTGGTAATTACCTTTATGTTGGGGTAACTTGTAACTTCTCACATGAGGTTCTGGTAGTGTTAAGTGCATAGACAGTAAAATAAAGTGACAACGCTAACCAGGCTAATAAACAAACCATGCTACGGTGAGTTAACGTCAAAGGGCAAAGTCACGTGACTTCTAGTTGTAGTCTGTTTATGAAATGAAAGGAGCAATTTCGTTTTTTTTAAAAAGGCAAAATAGTGTGATATTTTCACAGTTAGTAGGCTAGATTATTACTTTACACACAATAAAAAAAATATTGAGGCAAATTGTAGACCCTTCCATATACAACTAAACACAGATGTTGAAGGTCTTGCTTAAGTGGATTTTTAAAAATCATTTTTCTATGTAATTTGCACTTTCAGAAATAAGAGATGCTGTAGGCCTATTTTCAGTTTTAGAGCTGATTGTCTTATTTTGTTTACAAGTTACAGATGGAGTCTGGGTACTTATTGTACTTATTGTACTGTTTAGCCTACATCTTACACACTTCAGGCTGTTGCAGATAGCTCAGGGAAGAGACTGTATGACACTAGGTGGTACAGCCTGAGACATGTACAAAAAAAAATGCTTTCTGCATTTTTGTTTTGCTTTTCCCTCCACTGTACCGAACTCGTACCGAACCGTGATGTCCGAACCGAGGTATGAACCGAACCGTGACTTCTGTGTACCGTTACACCCCTAATATAAACATAACAATAATTTTTTTCAAGAAAAAGTCCAGATACTGTGACAGAGGCTCAGTTAAGCAGCCAATACTAGACACAATGGGCCTGAGTGGTGGATCAATCAGGGATTTATGTATCTTGGGAAGTCCAGAAAACACGGGACATACAGGATGTTTCACAGTCAAAAAGTATTTTTCTTTTTCAGTAATCCAATCCCTTTGTAATGCCTTCTCCAATAGCTGATCAATCTCCGCTTTATGGTGTTCTAGGGGATTGCGGGTTAACGGAGTGTAACAATCTTTGTCATTGAGTTGGGACATGATACTCAAGTTGTAATTGTCAGTACTCATTACAACAATGGAACCCCCTTTATCAGCAGGGCGAATAAGAATATCTGTTCTCTTTTCTAGTTCATTCAAACTCTTTATTTCGGAATTTGACATTCATTCTCTTTTGGTGCGCTTCTTTGCATAACTTGGTAAAATCATTTTCCACCAAATTTTTGTATGTGGTCATGGAAGGGTTCAGATTAGAATAGGGAACAAAAGTGGATTTCTTTCTGAAAGGTGTATTCTCTCTCATGGGTGGCTCTGTGCTATCAACAGTGGAGATTACCTGCACAGAATTACTAGTGGGCCTAGGTGCACTAGGTTTGGGGGAGAAAAAATGCTTAAGTTGGAGTGATCGGAAGAATTTGAAAGTGTCTACCTTGAGTTTGAATGGGTTAACATTGTTGGTGGGGCAGAAAGATAAACCTTTGCTTAGCACTTCGGTCTCTACCCCACTGAGGTCGAATCCCGAGATGTTAATCACAGTCTGTTCGGGTTGCGTGGGTCATATGGTATATCTTAGTAGTCTATTTAAGAGACCTCCACCCTGCACTGGGGTCATGTGGTATAGCTTAGTAGTCTATTTAAGAGACCTCCACCCTGCCGTCATATGTTATAGCTTAGTAATCTATTTAAGTTGTGTTTAGGGTCTGGAAGCTTGACAGCTATTTTCACATGAGTGTGCTACTTGTTAGATGTCACACCTCATGGAGTAGATAGATAGATAGATAGATACTTTATTGATCCCCAGGGGAAATTCAAGAAGTAGGGGGACGAATCAAGAAATGAATATAGTTAGCTAAACCTGTAATGTGTTTTTCTCTGCCATAATTACACACCAAGAATACTAAAGCACCGAATAGTAATTTAGTACCATAAGAGTAATGAGACCTTTGTATTCATCCATGAGAGTAATGAGACCTTTGTATTAATCCATGAGGTGTTTTTGTTTTGTTTTTGACTCCCTCACCCTAGGCCACTGAGATGCGGGAGGGTAATAATCCCTCCTGGTTCAACCCTGGCGAGGCTGTGCAGGTCATGCTGTACTGTTGCCAGCTGGCCAAGAGGCTCTACAACCCCATTTCCCCCACCGACATCGGCATCATCGCCCCCTACAGGAAACAGGTAGCCAACACCGACGCCACATCTAAGAGCTGCACCACTATTACAGTTGGCCTCTGTACCTCTGGCGTGCCTTGCATCCTTAAATACCTTCAGGCCTCTGTACCTCTGGCGTGCCTTGCATCCTGAATACCTTCAGTCCATAGCAGCTCATGGGTTTGCATCCTTAAATACCTTCAGTCCATAGCAGCTCATGGGTTTGCATCCTTAAATACCTTCAGTCCATAGCAGCTCATGGGTTTTTCATGGTCGTTTGTCTGCTGAGACACAGGCCATGTGTGCGTCCGTGCGTGGCTGCTGTGTGTTTTGTGTTGATTCCAATGGTGTGTGTGTGTGTGTGTGTGTTGATTCAGGTGGAGAAGATGAGAGTCCTGCTCCACAGGGTGGGTCTAGCAGACATCAAAGTCGGCTCTGTGGAGGAGTTTCAGGGACAAGAATTCCTCGTCATCATCTTGTCCACGGTGAAGTGCATATCCATTCACCACTGATTCTGACCTGTAACAGTCACAGTTCAACCAGTCCTGTTGTTTCTGGAAGAACCAGGCAGTCAGCTGTTCAGGCCAGCACAGAAAATACTCTAGATATATTACAGTAGCTACAGTTGGTGTGAAAATGGTTTAACTGGCTCTATTACCCGGAGAGAAGAAAGATACTCTTTTCTGATTGGCTGGTGGGGTCGCTATTAATTCTGAATAACAGGACACCTATGAAGTAGATCTGGTTAAAAAAAAAAGTTTAATCACCGTTCCATATCAATGCTTATGAATGGTAACTATATCAACCATAGTAGGACGACGGTTGAGCCTGGAGGCAGGCTTCGCAACAATGGAATCAACTGTAAACAAGCGAACTGTCCATGCTATAACTGTTATAGGGCTAAAGAAAGTTGTGCGTGCTATAAAGGCATGGCTATTGCCTAGATAGGCAACCAGGTGATAAGCGGGATAACGGCCTTCGAGTTGTCCTGTTATACGGAATTAATGGACTTGTGGGGGTCTTGCCCTCGTCCAATAATTCTGTACAACAGGACACCTCGGCGGCTGTTGTCCCTTACATAGCATATGCAGAATTGTATGTGTTGTATCTTGATCATGATGATGTTTCAGGGTAATTCGCTATCAGTATACTTCACAGTCTTGGTGACAAAAGACTTTTGACGTTCTCCCATTTGACGTTTTCCACCAGGTGCGATCCAGTGAGGCTGTGCTGGAGGAAGACCTTCAGAATGTCCTAGGCTTCCTCTCCAACCCAAAGCGCTTCAACGTGGCCATTACCAGAGCCAAAGCCCTGCTCATAGTTGTGGGCAACCCTCACATTCTCATCAAGGTACCTAAAGCCATTGTCCACTCTGTATCCTAAGATGTATTGTTACAATTTCACAGAAACGTCCACCTTCATATTGATAATAGTAACCAACAAAAGATTTATTTTCTACTGTTCTTCCACCTACCACCTGTTTCTCTCTTTTCCTCCGTGTTTTGCAGGACCCTTGTTTCAATGCCCTGCTGCAGTACGCTTATGACAACGGAGCCTTCGTCGGCTCTGATCCTCCTGTTTCTCTCCATGCGTCCCAGAGGTGTGTGCTCTTCTCTTGACAAATAGGAACAGATACACTTGTTTGTAAACTAATCATTGTTTATCATTTGTTTATTTTTTGTGCCACTCTTCAGGCCTAGCTCAGAGAAAGAAAGTTGACTGCACCCTGACTGGAGACCCTTACCTGGAAGTCTCTCTTCATGACTGTTTCAAAAGTACCGTTTGTGTATTTTGTTAATAAAATAAATAAGTCATTGCTATTGCCAAGCCCATGTGGTCTTTTCTTTTGTTCAGGACATTGTGTGGGCACATGAAGGATTTTTATGCCACATACATGGCAGTTATTTATCACCTACACCCTCACAAAAATATTGGATTTGAAGCTGAAGGTTAAAGTATTATTTTCAGTGATTTCTCCTTGTATTCTATACTGAGCCAAATGTATTTTTTTCAATAATTGTAATTACAAAAGGCTTATTTCTCTAACATTTCTAAAGATATTTGTTAGCATGTTCTTCACCTTTGCCAAAATAAAACACCCAACTGACACAACAAAAGATGCTGGTTAAATCAAACTTGCGTGTTGCGTCTTTATTTTTGTTCAGTATAAATTACTTCATTAAGCCACTTTGATAAATGATACATTGTCTGTCTTAAAAACTGACACATCTGTACAGTTAGTCACAGTATGTACACAAAAGGCATTTTCAGTTAAGTGATCATCAAGGAGGTATATGGAAGCATATGTGTAGCTTAATTCAAATGAGAATGCAATCTGCAATATGCAATTCAAAAAGACAATACATTATGCAATTGCCAATTCATTATGTAATTTAATATTGCAATTTGCAATATTTTCCAACAAATTGTATTTTAACCTGCAAAGTGACAATGCAATCCTAAAATCAATTTGAATAATTTTGGTTAAAAAATAGAACTAGAAAACACAATTCCAGGGAATTACCAGTGCATGAAAATGCAAAACATATGGTGTGAAATATATTGTTAAAACAGATGATGTGCTAATTAGCAACCAACATGATGAGGTTTAATATAGTTGGAATGACTGAACTAGGTAGATGAGGTTTAATATAGTTGGAATGACTGAACAGTTAAATAGGTGGATAGTTTAAAAGGTTTAATTATTTGCTAGGTAGATGAGGTTTAATATAGTTGGAATGACTGAACAGTTAAATAGGTGGATAGTTTAAAAGGTTTAATTATTTGCTAGGTAGATGAGGTTTAATATAGTTGGAATGACTGAACAGTTAAATAGGTGGATAGTTTAAAAGGTTAAATTATTTGCTAGGTAGATGATGTTTAATATAGTTGGTACGACGGAGTATTAGGGCCACACATGAAGGAAAACATATTTTTGCCATGACGAGATTAAACTCGACATGTCGACTTTAAAGTCACCATGTCAACATTAAACTCGACATTTCGAGAATAAAGTTGAAATGTAATATCGACTTTAATCTCGACGTATTGACTTTAATGTCGCCATGTCGATATTAAACTCAACATTTCGAGAATAAAGTTGAAATATCATGTCGACTTTAATCTCGACGTGTCGACATTAAACTCAACATTTTGAGAATAAAGTTAGTTTGGAGAGAGAACGACCGCTCAGGACGATTGAAAGGGAGGACGAATGAAACAATGCAACAAGTGCAACAATAATTCAGAGTGTTCGAGTGCAACAATGATTAGACATAGGCCTATATCATGTGGACAAAACATAGAACATATTAACCTACGTTGCTCAGCCAAATACTTTGCTGTTAGGTCCTTATCAAGGAGTTACAGGCGATAAATGCGATGGTCAAAAGTAGCCTAAACGTCATAGCGGTTTATTTATTTATTGTAGGCCTATTATTAAAGTGTTGTTTTTCATCTAAAGGTTCAACTTCATGCTTATGCACTAGAGGCATACTAGGCGCTCTTCCCAATCCTAGACTTTCACGTTGCTTGTTTGTAATGGATGCAAAACAGCCTATTGCTGTCTATGGAGGGACGAATGAAGCTGTCCTCCCGACCACCCCATGTAGGCTAGTAGCCTACATGCACACATATGCACACAAAGTGCATAAATAAAGTGCATGTAGTGTTAATTTCGTCAGACGAGACGAGAGGAAATATGTTCGTCAACAACCTTTTTTTTCATGACTAAGACGAGACGATGACGAGACGGCAGTAATGTCCTGAAACACTGACTAAGACTATCTTAAGATGCATTATTGTTGACGAAAAAAGACGAGACTAAAATGTTTTGCATGAAATAAAAACTAAGATAAAATCTATCTTCATTTTCGTCTACAAAATGAGAAGACAGAATATCTAGCTGTTACGTTTTCAAAATATTCCGAATGAGTTCATACGCAACAGCTTTCCTGTAGGCTAGTCTACGTGCTGTTGCTGCAACCCTGTGGCTGCAACACGAAACTACATGGAACAAGAACACTGGAGATTTTCTGCCAGTTAGCAAGCTAACTACCTAAGCTTTATGCCACAATGCTACATACCCAGAAGTTGAAGCTTCTCTCATACAAATGAACATCCCCCAGAATGTCCATACGAAAATGTTCATCATGTAATCTCAACTATTTAACTAGTTAGACTGATGATGCAAAGTTTGCTAGCAAGTAAGCTAATATGGAAAGTTCGCTAGCAAGTTAGCTATGGCTAAGATGGAGAGTCTGTTTGGGGAATGTGTTGTGTTTGGGCGCATATCGCCATCTAGCGAGGCGGAGTAAAACATTAATACTTTGGTCTACGACAGTGTTTCTCAAACTTTTTCAGTTTCAGGACCACTTCATACATTCATACTGTATGATTTAAACTATCAGTGTTGCAGAACTGTTTTTACATACAAGTTGGTTCAATATTGCAAACAACTCAACTATAATATATTTTACCACGTCTGCTCGCGGACCACTTGGGATAGTTTGCGGACCACCAGTGATTCCCGGACCACACTTTGAGAAACACTGGTCTACGAATATGACAGTGGTCCAGTCAAATCTTTTACTATCTATGGTCAAATCCCAGCCGAGCTATAACTGTAGCTCGACTTACCTGTGCATGTAAACATACTGACTGACAAAAAATCAGAATGAGTAATTATAACAGACGAGTAGCCCTGTGGACACACAATATTGTTGGAAAATTGAGATGTGTGAAACACTATTTGACTCGAATGGTAATCAGAAATAATTTGTTATAAAAAATGACTAAAATGTGTTGACTAAAACTGACTAAGATTAAGATACCTTTAGTTTTCTTTTGACTAAAACTAGACTAAAATGACGAGACTTTTAGTCGACTAAAACTTGACTAACAAAAATGATATTTGAATGACTAAGTATGACAAAGACTAAAAAGGACATTTTGTCACAAGACTAAGACTAAATTAAAAATAGGCGACAAAATTAACACTAAGTGCATGCACACATATTCTCTCACGGGATCAAAATAGTATGCTTAGGCTATACCTGTGTTTCTAGCCTCCTATGCGTATTGCAGGTAAGACATGGAAAAGCAGTTTTAGAAAAATGAGTTTTGCCATGTTATCCTATGGAGAGTGACGCCTGTGGGTCATGAAGGGCAGTTATTTGGATGTGCAGTGGCCTTAACCACGTAAAACAGAGTGAAATAACAGAAACATTATATAATTGTATAGAAACATTATATCATTGGATACATATATTTTTCTAGCTATTTAGCCTAAACGGCATAGTGCATGGTATTTCCATAACCGCGAGCACTTCACGACGGCAATGATAGTTAACAGACAAGACGCAATCTATCTGAAACTAGAAAATGCAATTCCAGGGAATTACCATTGCATGTAAATGCAAAAAAGCTGTGTATAACATTATATTACTTACAGTATGATTATTCAGATTACACAGTCTTACAGTATTCTTAAAAACCACTTACTTGGTTAGATGTTAGCTTAGAGTATATGACAGTCAGTAAAAATAAATGGTCAATTCAATATTGATCAACATTCTTTGTTTTAATACAGTACTGCAGAAACAGCAGAATGATACTCAGAACACACTAATGAACACTTAACAACCAATGCAAGTTTCAAGTAAAAAAAATCAAAGTTGTTGAAACCAATTTTAAAGTTAACCAATAATGATATGGGAGAAAACAGATGTCTAGTGAATTTGCATTCTTACAGAACTTGAATGGTGATATACTGAAGAATAAAAGAGTCAGCCCTTCGGATGATCAGTTTTAGACAGAACTTAGTTAGAATCTTAATTTTCACACAGCACAGCTCAGGTCTAAAAACAGAGGTCTAACAGCATAAATAAGTTTCACAGATGTTACAGCACAGGTATGATTCAAAGGTATGAATGGTTGACAAATATGACTCACAGGTATACAAGTTCCAACAATAGTTCTCAGAATGTCTCAGTGTAGATCTCAGTCTCAGTATGGTTAAATGGTATGTGCACAGATATGTTGAGATGTTTGTAAGAATGTATGTTAGTAGGTATGTTGCTAGCAACATTGTCAGAGATATATGGTTGACAGGTGTGCACAGACAGGCACACACACAATGTCAATGGTCATCACCACTGGTCTGGTCTGGAACCTAAAAGACAAAAGCAAGCAAGTTTAACAGCTATACCAAAACAATACAAGGAATGTCTGCAATTGTACAATTGTTCAATACAGCTTATTTATTTAAGTGAAGTTACATTACATTAGGCTGACACATGTTTAACTTAACGAATACCATGGTAAACAGTTTAAGCTTTTTAAACAATTCTCTACAATTGTAGGACAATTAAAAAAGGTAGAGTACAATACAATTGTTGCACCATCAAGCTACTGGTAGTTAAATACTAGCCTATAATATTAAATTACAAACAAAGCAGCATTCTGTGTTTTATTGTTTTCAGTTTATGGATAGTTGATAGCTAATCATATTTTTTTACAATATAAAACGTAAGCAGCTTAGAAAACTTTGTAGGCATGGGTTTGTTGTTGCTGTTGATAATCATGAGTAAGGACTGATCAATCTTCCTTCCATTTTTTCCTACAAATTACAATGTACAACTGGAAAGCTCGATTCACGTGCCAGGCTACACTTTAATTTATAGGCCAGAACAATGCAAAAATGAGTAGGCCAAGCAAACATACTGTAACGTCGGCGCAAAAGACAGTGTTAGCGTTCTCCCGCGCAGGGGATCCTGGGATACGAGAGCGAACATTTGGGGGGTTTATGTCGTTATTCTCCTTAGTTTTGTGTGTAATGTTAGCGTCTTTATTGTAACATGTTTCCCTTTTAGTTCTCCCTCGTGTGTGATCCTTTTTGTGTGGGAGGCTGCGTCCTCCCCTGTATGTGTAGTGTGTGTGCGTGCTTGACCTGCCCTGTTTGCATTGTGTTCTGTGTCTATCTGTGTCCCGGCTCTCGTTCCCAGTGAATAAACCTTTTGATTGGACAACTGTGTGGTTCGCTATCAAATCGTTACAATACTATTGTAGCCTATGTAAACACAAACGTTATAGCGCAACTTCTGTACAATACTTCATATAGTCCATTTCCTAACAGTAGTCTATTCATGGCTTTCATAAGGTCCCTCTCCACAGTATTAATCAAGCACCATGCATTCATTATCTAGGTGCTTGATTATACAACTGTGGAAAGGGACCTGATGAAACCCATCAAAAAACGAACTATGATAGCACACCGTGATCGTATTTACATCAACAGCAGAATGAAAACGTAGCCTGGTCTGTTTACACAAACAAGCGGTGTACAACGTTTGGTAAATAAAAACAGGAGCATATGTTAGCTTTAAATAAAATGTGAACGGTAGAAGCTACAGTATAACGTTACGACCATCAACAATGTACTCATGCCATGAATGAAACCATGATTGGTTTCATCGGGGGCCTGTACTACAAAGCGGGGTTTCTGGCTTATCTGGGTAACTTCGAGAGTAACTTGATCACGTGTGGCGTAACTTCCCGATTAACCCGTACTACGAAAGGTGGATAGGTTTTAACCGAGGTATGCTGCCATGGCAATTTACGCTGCATCTCAAACCTGCTCCGACCAGGTTATGTTCTTGGTTAACCCGAGGTTTCCGTTAACCACACCCTTTATAAGTACCACCCCTCCACTAACAATTTCTCCCGAGACATGTCGGCGTACCTGGATGATCCATACGACATTGGAGCGCAAATCGTGAGGGACTCTCTTCGCAGGGCGAGGGGTTTTAGAGACCGCCAGAAAATATATATAGCCTACCCGGACGATATTCTCTATGAAGATATAGATTGTCAGCCGACGGAATTTGTTATCTTTGTCAGATGATCTAGGAAGACGTCTCATAGCAATGCCCGTACGTGGACATTCATGTATTCAATCGGTGATGCAAGAATACTGTATGTCCTAAAATAAATCGGACATAGGCCTACAGTATGCTGAACATCTGAGCAAGAATAGCCTAAAATAAATCGCACATAGCCTACAGTAGGCCTAATAAATAAACTTGTTGAATTGAATGTCATATTACTGTAGGGTACCCTGCACATAAAGGCTACACATTTCCACAGCACCAGAATCCGACCGAATGCCTCCCTCAACCCCCTCCATAATCGGCCTTCCACTATTATTTGCGATGGCCAACTCCTCTGCTACTGTAAAACACTCTGGTGCCTTACAGTAGTGTTCAAAGACACCTTTTTCTTGTTAGCTGTAAAACAGAGGCCAAGTGAAGGCTATAATCATAGGCCTACATGTTTTCATAATTAAGAAATATTAATGCAAGCTATGACTATATAAACCACTATTCTGAATAATGTGTTTGTGTTTCATTTTCACCTGCTGCCATGTGCGTTTGGCAATGGTGTTGCATCTGAAATGTTCACAGGATTAGGCATACACTAAATCAGTCAATGGGGCTACTTAAACATTCAATTATCCTTATTACTGTAATCTATATGCCCACTTCTAAATTGTGTTGCATCTGTAGGCATTTCTATGAACTCAAAATAAGTAATTTAATTATTTCAACTCATTAAATACATTCCGCAAGCTATTAATCCTCCGTATGTGAAGATCATGTGGAAATAAAACTTTACTTTTAGGCATTTAGGATCTGCAATACGTTGCCAACAGCCTTGCCAGCTTGCTTTGTTCACTGCCGACGTATTTGATTTTTGTCGTAGAGTGGGTTTTAATTCCTCATAACTTGTCATAATAATTGTGCATTCCCCATCCGTAAAATAAGATGAACGCGTCATCACTGAAAGTGGTGATTTGCGCTGCAACCCGCCCCTTTTATGTGAACGCGCACAAACTCCAATGAGGTTAACCCCGGCTCAACAAATCAACTTCATAATCAGCGTCATAGTACCGATTAACACCACTAAAGATAACCAGGTTTTGTCAACCCCGGTTTAACAAAGTAACCCTGGGTTACATCTGGGTAGGTTAAGCTCCCTTCGTAGTACAGGCCCCAGGTCTCTTCACACAGTATAATCAAGCACCAGTCTGCATTCATAATCTATTCTAGGTGCTTGATTCTATACACCTGTGGAAAGTGACCTAGGTCCTAATGTTAAATAGAACCAGATTTTACGTTTCTAGAAAAACGCTGCTGCCTAATGAAATGTAATGTTAGTGCTTAGCTGGGAGCCAAAGTTACGTTACGTTTGACTGTCGTTAGCTATCAAAACCTACAGCTATCCAGTCACTGTAAAGTCAACGACATTAACGTTGATTAACAGTGGGTTTCCTTACATAATAAATATCAACGTAATAAGGTGCTAACGTTAACTATTTCACTAACATTAACGTTTTCTAACGTTATAACGTTAGTTTTGTGACCCACTGTCATACATGCTAACGTTATAGCCAGAGAATGTCTAATAGGAAACATAACGTTTGACGACATTAATGACTCAAATATCAAAAACCAAAACACTTACCTGCTAGCTGAGGTTCGATTGTCGTTAGCTAAATATAGTGCTGACGTTAAACGTTAGCCGGGAGTTAACGTTAGGTTTGACTGTCGTTAGCTATTTATATCGTTACCTACAGCTAACCGGTTACTGTAACGTTAACGTTTGACTAACGTTACATATTTAACGTTAATTAAAAGTGGGTTTCCTTACATAACCCATATCGACGACCACTCATTTCACACATATAACGTTAATGCTAACTTACATGACATAATGTTTGACGAGTTCTAAATAAGTCAAATACCAAAAAATGGAACACTTACTTGTCTGTAATTGCAGAAACCCTCTGAAAGGTAAGGAGCAGTGCTACAGTAGCTCCTACAGCAGGCGACAAAACGTTAACGTTCAGGTTTGCCGCAGCTGTGGAATGGTATATTCTACTTCAAGGTTAGATTGCTTCTAGTGTTGGAATGTTTTCACAGCTGTAAAGCTTAATTAGCACTTACGTAACAATGCATATTTGCCACCAAAGCGTCTCAACGTTAAGTCAATGGGAATTTATTGCTCTTTTATCGTAAATATCTCAAAAAGTATAAGGTTCACAAATGTAAAAAATACATTGTACAATTGTCCGTTACAAGACCTTTGTAGGAGTGTTTGAATGACGTCAAACGGTTCAGTGGTTTTAGTGTTATTAAACGTCAAACTTGGTCGGAAGAAGAACTAGAAAATGCAATTCCAGGGAATTACCATTGCATGTAAATGCAAAAAAGCTGTGTATAATGTGGCAAGTGGTAGGTTAGCTCTCTAATAGAAATGTCGACTACGCCATCTGAGGCCCTGCCCCTCAGAATATTCAATCAATTGTACTGTAACTGGGTACATGAAGCCCAACCAGGCAACACAGGTTCGTGGTCACAGAAACCAGAGGCGTGGTTCCAAAAATACACTGTCTTTATTAACAAATATTAAAACATACAGGGAGTGGGTTCTCTCCAAACAGTCAGAACCTTAGTCACTAAGGCACTGACACAAATGGCCTACAAGGCCTGGACACACATGTACAATATACACAATCACACATGCACAAATACACACACACACACACACACACAGCAGACTGTGTTGCAAAAGATTAGTGGGCTAACAGCTGATGGAGGGTAGGAAGAGCCAGGAACAGGGCTGAAGCTTACCCAGGGCTGGAGAGTATATCAGAGTAGAGTCTAAAGACACACCACACGTGAACATGTCAATACCAGATACTCAAGATTCACCACAGCAGGAAAAGTGAAGGGACACCACCACCGAGATAGCCCGCCACCCAATTGGCCTGCAGCTCCTGTCCAGCAAGAGAGGGAGAGATCAACGAATGAGCCACTAATTCTAATGCACACCATACATCGTATGTACTCACACTCTGGAGACAACTTACAATAAAAACACAAACTTTCATTCATTTTAGCAACTGTAGTGGAAAAACCGGTCCACTTCCGAATCCAATGAACAATTTATCACTTAACTACTTACTAATTAGCACTCTGGAACAAAGCGTCCGAAGGAGACAATGCAGACAGGAGATCTCTGAAGACTGTTGATCTTTATTCACCGTATTGCAATGATAGTCCAGCCTAAACGATGTCCAGACCAGGTGTCAAGCAATAGGGTGATATGAGATGTCATCAGCTGGCGCCCCCGATGAGATCTGAAATCAAAATGGCTGCGGCCTATCTTTTATACTCCTTAACCTTGAAGTTGGGCCTTCTCGCCTCCCTCGAAAGACACCTGTTGGCCTATCAGCATCCACCAAGGTTACGACTATTGGTGGAACCCACTGTCTCATCATGCATAAAGTCCAGTTGTAACAGGGCTTCTTATCTTGCCACCTGTTACTTGGCCTTGCTGTTACCACCATTACATCATCCAATTACATCATCCTCTCGCTCTCGGCCATCTAGTTCACTGTGAACTCCTTCACCTCGACCATCTAGCCAGGTGTCACTGTGAACTACTTCACCCCACTCCTTGACTGCTGGTCTGGTCTGTTTAAGATGTGTACAGGCCTTGAAGTCTCATAATAATTGCAGTAATATCAAAGTTTATAAAAACCATACATGCATCCGTTAAGTCATAGAAATCCACCACACAACCACAGCTTCTATGGACACTTAACACGCAGGGCGTTCAAGGCCACTTTCAGACAGAATAAAACTGGACGAGAGCGTCCGTTGTACAGTTCTCCCGTGTGGAATGTTTAAAATTGACTAACACAACTTGGGCGCGGACAAAACAAAACAAAACAAAACAAAACAGAACAAAACAGCAGCGTTCGGAACTTGAACCAAGATGCCTTGATGTTGCCGCTCCTTGTGTTACCGCAAGCTCTGTTACACGAAAAAGATACAATTAAAAACCCACGCAAGCTACATATTATTTTGAAGACGGTTAAAATTACATACCAAATCAGCTGAGGTCGGCTATGAGGCCCATGTTCAGCAGCCGACAGCAAATCCTAAAACCCCCAAAGTTTGTGTTAGCTATACTAGCCTATAACATTTATGAAACGTTACTACTCACGCAATGCCACGATAACCTACCAGGAATGTCACTGGATGCATGCACAGTGAGCAGGAGGCCAAAAGAGCACAAGGGATCCCGCGGTGAAGGCAGGAGTCAGGTGGACAACCAACAGTATGCAGCTGTGACGTCAGCCTTCAAATTAAAAGTTACAATTTAAGTAGCCACTTCCCTACGCTAATTGGCTCACCTCCGAATGCAAAGAGCCACTCGCAATGGCACTAATGGGTTAAGCAAGGGGCGTGGACCTTGTCCTGTTACAATAACATTATATTACTTACAGTATGATTATTCAGATTACACAGTCTTACAGTATTCTTGAAAACCACTTACTTGTTTAGATGTTAGCTTAGAGTATATGACAGTCAGTAAAAATAAATGGTCAATTCAATATTGATCAACATTTTGTTTTAATACAGTACTGCAGAAACAGCAGAGTGATACTCAGAACACACTAATGAACACTTAACAACCAATGCAAGCTTCAAGTCAAAAAAATCAAAGTTGTTGAAACCAATTTTAAAGTTAACCAATAATGATATGGGAGAAAACAGATGTCTACTGAATTTGCATTCTTACAGAACTTGAATGGTGATATACTGAAGAATAAAAGAGTCAGCCCTTCGGATGATCAGTTTTAGACAGAACTTAGTTAGAATCTTAATTTTCACACAGCACAGCTCAGGTCTAAAAACAGAGGTCTAACAGCATAACTAAATTTCACAGATGTTACAGCACAGGTATGATGAATGGTTGACAAATATGATTCACAGGTATACAAGTTCCAACAATAGTTCTCAGAATGTCTCAGTGTAGATCTCAGAAACGTCTCAGTATGGTTAAATGGTATGTGCACAGATATGTTGAGATGTGGTCACATGTTTGTAAGAATTTATGTTAGTAGGTATGTTGCTAGCAACATTGTCAGAGATGTATGGTTGACAGGTGTGCACAGACAGGCACACACACAATGTAAATGGTCATCACCACTGGTCTGGAACCTAAAAGACAAAAGCAAGCAAGTTTAACAGCTATACCAAAACAATACAAGGAATGTCTGCAATTGTACAATTGTTCAATACAGCTTATTTATTTAAGTGAAGTTACATTAGTTACATTAGGCTGACACATGTTTAACCTAACGAATACCATGGTAAACAGTTTAAGCTTTTTAAACAATTCTCTACAATTCTAGGACAATTAAAAAAGGTAGAGTACAATACAATTGTTGCACCATCAAGCTACTGGTAGATAAATACTAGCCTATAATATTAAATTACAAACAAAGCAGAATTCTGTGTTTTATTGTTTTCAGTTTAAGGATAGTTGATAGCTAATCATATTTTTTTCAATATAAAACGTAAGCAGCTTAGAAAACTTTGTAGGCATGGGTTTGTTGTTGCTGTTGATAATCATGAGTAAGGACTGATCATTCTGATACTAGGCCTAAGTATCTTGATAACCAACTGCTATAAAAACAGCTTGCTAGGTCTGTCAGACACATTTTTTCCTACAAATTACTATGTACAACTGGAAAGCTCGATTCACGTGCCAGGCTACACATAGGCAGAAATGAGTAGGCCAAGCAAACATACTATTGTAGCCTTTGTAGACAACACAAACGTTATAGCGCAACTTCTGTACAATACTTCATATAGTCCATTTCCTAACAGTAGCCTATTCATGGCTTTCATAAGGTCCCTCTCCACAGTATTAATCAAGCGCCATGCATTCATTATCTAGGTGCTTGATTGTATACAACTGTGGAAAGGGACCTGATGAAACCCATCAAAAAACGAACTATGATAGCATACCGTGATCGTATTTAGTTACTTAGGCTACATAAGAATCAACAGCGTAGAATGAAAACGTAGCCTGGTCTATTTACACAAACAAGCGGTGTACAACGTTTGGTAAATAAAAACAGGAGCATATGTTAGCTTTAACTAAAATGTGAACGGTAGAAGCTACAGTATAACGTTACGACCATCAACAATGACTATTCATGCCATGAATGAAACCATGATGGGTTTCATCAGGTCTCTTCACACAGTATAATCAAGCACCAGTCTGCATTCATAATCTATTCTAGGTGCTTGATTCTACACCTGTGGAAAGTGACCTAATGTTAAATAGAACCAGAGTTTCTAGTTTCTAGTGTTCTAGCGTTTCTAGTTAAAACGCTGCTGCCTAATGAAATGTAATGTTAGTGCTTAGCTGGGAGCCAACGTTACGTTACGTTTGACTGTCGTTAGCTATCAAAACCTACAGCTAACCGGTCACTGTAAAGTCGACGACATTAACGTTGATTAACAGTGGGTTTCCTTACATAATAAATATCAACGTAATAAGGTGCTAACGTTAACTATTTCACTAACTTAACATTAACGTTTTCTAACGTTATAACGTTAGTTTTTGTGACCCACTGTCATACATGCTAACGTTATAGCCAGAGATTAATGTCTAATAGGAAACAACGTTTGACGACATGAATGACTCAAATACCAAAAACCAAAACACTTACCTTGTCTGTAATTAGAGAAATGTGCCTCTGAAGGAGAGTTTTACGAGCAAGTAAAGTATCACGGCAGACGAAAACGTCCAAAACGTTTAGAATATTCACAGCTCCAGTGGGAGAAAGATTGTGGTGATTGCTTTCAGCTGGCAGGCAGGCAGCCTGCCCGTCACGTCATAATGCTAAAAGTTGCCGCCACAGCGGTCAATGTTGACTCTATGGGAATTTCTTGGTCCGTGTAACGCTTTGCAGTGCTTTGTTCTATTTGCTCCATCCATCTGATCCAAATAAAAAATGTGTTCAATAATCCAATTTTCAATTTTTTTTAAATGGTCAGCAAATAGATAATTGCTGCTATTTTCTAAATGTGTCATTAGTCACGCAAGATAAAGAAAAGTAAACAAAAGTAAAATTCAGTTAATATTGGATTTTTGCCGTTTTTTTTTTTTTTTTACTGTTTTTGTTAGGCTGAACCACGCGTGGGGGCGGGGGAGGGGGGCTGATACATATTGGCGCGCGGTGTTGGTAATCACATTTTATCAGCGGATGTAGAGATAGAGGACTATCAAACACAGTTCAGCTTGTATCAAGGTGCCAAGCGATTGATAATGTCAGCTCGAGATCAGAACCTTATGCAGAGGGAGACATTGCTGCGTCCTGACACTTATGAGTAGGCCTATTGTTCTGGGCCCACTTCCCCGAAAGCATCTTAAGCCTAAGAGCGTCGTAAAGTCCCTCTTACGAACGTCTTAAGATTTGCCGACTGTTTCCCGAAACCATCGTAGCTTAAGAGCATCGTGAAAACACTCGTAGATCTACGAGTGCTCCAGAGTACTCGTTACCGGCTAAGAGCGTCTTAACAGTACTTCTCACTGAGGTCACCAACAGGACATACAGAGGAATTACAACTTACAATACATAATCCAATTTACGTTCCCATTCTTTATTGTGTTTACCTGTGATGAATCAGATTTTAGCGTGCAAAATAGCCTACATTTAATGGTCATAATAATGTGATGAAAAGCGGACAAAAATGCAATCAAGTTATGAAATGCGACGTTGCCAGAATAGTTTGACATTATCTTTGCTAAGTGAATATTTTATTAGGCCTATGAGGTAAAAAGCAGAGAAAGCAACATGTGGTTTAGTCTGTAGCCTACTGCATCAAAATCTAAGCCTACACATTTCCTCTCTTTCTTACTCGACTTCTTTCTTATCTTCAAACGTGTTCTTAAGTGACACCGCGAAAAATTATTGCATGGTGCAACAATCTAATCTTAAAATAATTACAATTATTTATGTCTCTGCGTGGTATATAACCTACTTGGGATGCTTACATGCAGATGTCAAAGTGTTTCTATATTCGTATTGATGTGAATGTGTAGATCCGAAGTTTAAATGGTAGGCCTATAGCTGTGACGTGCAGTCACCTGACATCACCGTCAAATCAGAGGATATTTCAGAACTATTAACGTGGACAGCTCCCCTTAAGAGCATCTTAAGAGCAGTGCACGCGCGTTCATGCTACGAGCATGTTCGGGAAACAGTCGGAAAAACCAAACGAACGATCGTAAGATGAATCGTAGAAAACCCTCTTAAGAGCGTGTCTCCGTCGTTATCGGGGAAGTGGGCCCTGATCTGGGAGGCTTTGAAGACCTATAGCATTACCAATGGACTTGAGCCCTAGCCTACAGGCCAATGTAGGCTATTTGCTGTTGAAATTAATAAATGGATAAACTGATAAATTAGGCTCACTGTTGTGTCTTCGTTTAGCCTAATGAAACCTAGTCTAGCGTAAAGCGTTAAATAAGCAAAAATGCCATGTCAAACAGTGCTTGGGGTAGCCTGTATAGCCCGGTATAGCCAAGACTGACGTCGATTGCAAAGCATTCTGTTTGGGGAATTATTTGGTATGGCATGGCCATGGTATTCAAATATAGGCTAGGGCCTACTGTAGATATGTTCAACATAGGCTGAAAGTTATGTTTAACGTGCCTTCTCCCAAAATGTTTCAGTTATTATTCTCTAAAGTAATGTCAAAATCACAAACAACTTCAGGCGGCGCTCTCTTCCACCATCTAGCCTGGCCCAGCTAGATGGTGTTCTCCCCCCGGTGCTCGTGGTTCAGTCCAACCACAAGTGCAAAAAAGGGAAATTAGAAAATTCAATTCAATTTTTAACTTTTGAACAGAAAACCGTAATAGTGCTCAATTGAAAATCAAAATAAGCAACAATAACCCATTTACTGTGCCGTCCTAAAGAATGGATAACGGATTTTTAAGCCTATTTTGATATTTTTTCATGTGAGTTCTGCAAATAGAACATAGCACTGCAAAGCGTTACACGGACCTTTCTTGCTCTTTTATCTTAAATATCTCAAAAAGTATAAAGTTCACAAATATGAAAAATACATAGAACGATTGTCCGTTACAAGAGCTTTGTAGGAGTCTTTGAATGAGGTTAGACGGTTCAGCGGTTTCAGTCGCATTAAACGTTGAATTTGGTCGGAAGAAGAATAATTATAAGAAGAACAGCGATAATAGACCATTGCATTTACATGCAATGCAATAAAAATAGACGATAATAAGAAGAAGAACAGTGATAATAGTCCATTGCATTTACATGCAATGCAATAACACCTATTTGAAGCCCATTTTTCATGTAACATATTGTGTATTAGTGTAGGCTTCATAGCTTAAACTGTGTAGGCTATGTTTAAACAGGGCCTATTGCGAGTTTAATGTCAGCATGTCGACTTTAAAGCCGACACGTCGTGGACTAAAGTAGATATGATATTTCAACTTTATTCTCGAAATGTCGAGTTTAATGTCGAGATGGCGACTTTAAAGTCGACACATCGAGATTAAAGTCGACATTACATTTCAACTTTATTCTCGAAATGTCGAGTTTAATGTCGACATGTCGACTTTAAAGTCAACATGTCGAGTTTAATCTCGCCATGGCAAAAATATTTTTTTTCTTCATGTGTGGCCCTAATACTCCGTCGTACGTTGGAATGACTGAACTAGGTAGATGAGGTTTAATATATAGTTGGAATGACTGAACAGTTAAATAGGTGGATGGTTTAAAAGGTTAAATTATTTGCTAGGTAGATGAGGTTTAATATAGTTGGTATGACTGAACTAGGTAGATTAGGTTTAATATAGAATGACTGAACAGTTAAATAGGTGGATAGCTTAAAAGGTTAAATTATTTGCTAGGTAGATAAGGTTTAATATAGTTGGAATGACTGAACTAGGTAGATGAGGTATAACTTGTTGAATACATCACGTGATGCTATACATACAGCCACTCCCTAAAGTGACTATGGGTGGCTTTTGGCCTGGAGCTGATGTCATCAGACGGTGCCCAACCTTCTCGGGGTGTTTCGACCCTTAACCGCTACATCCTCCAGCTGGCGGGTCAGCAGTGGTGGCCAAGTCACTGCCCATCAACTCCAGGCCTCCAGCCCCCCTCCTCCCTCTTAAACCACACCCAGCATGAGGCTCTCTCTGCTGCCTCCCCAATCCTGCGCACAGCTGTCTTCCTCTCCTTGCCAGATATGCCAAGTGCAGTGAGCACCGACCACATTGACTTTGCTGGGAACCCTCTGCACCCGACCTCCACTGGAAACAGCCATGCTTGCCAGCCTTTGTCTTTGCAGTCCATGATGAGGTCCTGGTATTTTAGGCTCTTCCTCTCATGGGCCTCCTCACAGCCTTCCTCCCAAGGCACAGTCAGTTCCACCAGGATGATTTTCTTAGCTTGCTCTGACCAGATGACAACGTCAGGCCTCAAGGTGGTCTGGACGATGGATGGGAAAGTGAGCTTCTTCCCCAGGTCGACTGACATCTCCCACCCCTGTGCCCCCAGGAGGATGTTGGTCCTGGCTCTTTTAACGGAGGATGGCTTTTCTCCTGCCCTGACGAATTGCATTGATGGTACTTGTGGCTTGGTCGGCTGTGGTCTTCTCCTGGCCTGCTCGAAAATGTCAGCCATCACTCGGAGCACTTGGTCATGCCGCCACCTATATCTCCCCTGAGCCAGAGCGATTTGGCACCCTGCTAAAATGTGGGCCAGTGTCCCCCTCTTCCCACACAACTTGCAGAGCGGGTCCTCCCTCAAGCCCCACCTGGCTAGGTTTGCTGGTGATGGGAGTGTGTCATACACAGACCTCAGGAGGAAGCTAACACGGAAAGGTTCCAGCCTCCAGAGCTCAGTCCATGTGACCCTCCTGTTTGGGAGGTCCCATCTGGTCCATGTTCCCTGGGTTGCCAGTTCCACAGCCTTAGCCTTCCGTGTCTCTTCCTCCTGGTGACGAACTTCCGCTTGTACCATCTCCCGCCTCTGCTGGATGCTTGCCTTCCTCCACTGTGTGAAGTGAGATGTTCCCAGTCCTTGCCGACCCATGCAGACATTGCCAATGATGTCTCTCAACTCCAGGGAGCTCTCAGCTTGTCTGACTGCCGTGTCTGCTGCCCACTTGCGGCCTGTTCGTGTTGTGACCCCTGCGTTGCTTACTTGCTCGTCCTTTGAGTCTCTGAGCATCATTGCCACCCTGCACTTAGCCACCTTGAACTCCTCCACCACAGAGGAAAATGGAAGTTGGAGCTGTCCTGATCGGATGTAGAGCCCAACTGCAGTGAAGCTGGGAGGGATACCAAGCCACCGCCTCAGATGTTTGTTCACTTTCCTCTCCACTCCCTCCACTGCAGTCACTGGGATCTGATAGACTGTCAGCAGCCACATAAGCCTTGGTAGGAGCCCATGCTGGTATATCCAGGACTTGAACTTGCCGGGTAGGCCTGACTTGTCAATCCTCCTTAGCCACTCGTCTGCCTGATTTACAGTGTCAGAGATGTTGTTTCTGTCACTGAGGGTGTCGTCGTACCACTTCCCCAGGCATTTAATGGGGTTCTCCCTGATTGTAGGGATCTGCTCGCCTTGGACATGCAGTTCGAAAGCCTCTGTTAGTTTCCCCCGCCTTATCACCATGCTCCGTGACTTCCTGGGCTTAAAAGCCATTCTTGCCCATGATGCTACAGCCCCAAGAGTCTTCAGGATCCACCTTGCCTGCACATGCGTTGTGGTTGTTATGGTGAGGTCATCCATGAATCCTCTCAGTGGGGGTTGTCTGCTCCCTGCTGCCGTAACTGGTCCCTTGGCCTCTGCTGCTGCTGTTGTAATCAGGAGGTTCATCCCCATGATGAACAGAATGGGGGATACTGTGCATCCTGTTACAATGCCCTTCTCCAGTGGCTGCCATGTGGTGGTGAACTTGGCAGTCTGGAACCGCAGCTTGAATGACCCCAGGTAGCTGTTGATCATCTGTCTGATCTTGTCGGGGATGTGGTACTGCTCCATAGCCTTGTTAATGAGGGAATGGGGCATGGACCCATATGCATTTGCGAGGTCCAGCCAGACAACTGTTAGGTTGCCCTGGCTCCCCCTGGCCTCCTGGATCAGATGGCTGATCCAGGCTGAATGACTGAACAGTTAAATAGGTGGATAGTTTAAATGGTTAAATTATGTTGTGGACAGAGGAAACGGTTGAACAAGATGTGTTTAGTCTTATTATATTAAGAGAATGAGACTGTATGCCTGAGAAACTGACAGTTGATGCAGGTGGCCGGAACACCTGGCCTAGGATTCTAATTGCTTAAGTGCTCCATTATGATGTCATCAGCCCATGTTATGGGGAAATTTTGAATAGTTTTTAATTAATAGTTTAAAAAGTATAAAAGTTACAAAGCTGAAAAATACATAACACCCATGTCCTAAGTAAGACCTACGTAACATAGTTTGAATTAAGTTTCTACATTAAACGGTTGAAGCTGCATTAACTGCGTTAGAATATAACTAGAAAAGCATTTCCTGAAGGAAATACAGTGCATGAAAATGCAAAAAATATGATGTAAAATATCATACAGAGTAAAAACAAACTATATTGGTTGCTAGGTAGACGAGGTTTAATATAGTTGGCATGACTGAACAGTTAAATAGGTGGATAGTTTATATAGTTAAATGATTTGCTTGGTAGATAAGGTTTAATATAGTTGGAATGATTGAACGGTTAAATAGATGGATAATTTAAATGGTTAAATTATTTAGGTAGATAATTGACAATAAATGACAGTTGGAATGGCTCTAATGTTTGCTAGCAGTTATGCAAACTATGTTATCAAAGATAATAATGTTAACCAAGTTACTTAACTTAGTTAACTTAGCTAATGTTTTCATATTTAGTAGTTATGCTAACTAGCATGCTAACTATGCTAACCATGTTACTTAGTTAACTTAGCTAATCATTTTTAGCAGTTTTGCTAAAAATGCTAACTAGCATGTTAGCATGCTAACTATGCCAACCATGTTACTTAGCTAACTTAGCTAATCATTTTTAACAGTTATGCTAACTATGCTAACTAGCATGCTAACATGCTAGCATGCTAACTATAATAACCATGTTACTTAGCTAACTTAGCTAATCATTTTTAGCAGTTTTGCTAAAAATGTTAACTAGCATGTTAACATGCTAGCATGCTAACTATGCTAACCATGTTACTTAGCTAACTAGCTACAGTGGGTAGGAGTCATAGTTGATGACAAGTAACAGTTACAATGGCTGAACAGTTGAAAAGTTCAGTAGTTTAAAGGGTTAAATTGTTTAACAGTGAAATATTGTAGTGAGGACTTTTATTTTAAAACAGTTTTTGGCAGAGGAAGCAGTTGAATAGGGTGTGTAGTCTTAATAGGGCCAGTTTGTATGCTTAAAGCCTGAGAATGGCAGTGGGGACAGGTGGCCTGAACACCTGCCATAGGATTCTAATTGCTGTGATGTCATAAAGGCCTAATGTTAAATCAATGGGGAAATTTTGATAGTTTTTAATTAATAGTTTAAAAAGTATAAAAGTTACAAAGTTGAAAAATACAAAGCCCACATGTCCTAAGTAAGACCTACGTAACATAGTTTGAATGAAGTTTCTACGTTAAACGGTTGAAGCTGCATTAACTGCGTTAGAAGAAGAATAATAACTAGAAATGCAATTCCAAGGAATTACCAGTGCATGAAAATGCTAAAGTTGTGATGTAAAATATCATGTATAGTTAAAACAGATAATACAGAGATGTTACTACGGTGATGCTAGGATAGACATGGTGGTTGCATAGCTTAATAAAAGTTAATAGTTTAAAAGTAGACTGTTTAAAAGCTGAATGTAGATAGTTTAAAAGTTGTTGATAGACAGTAGATAGTTTAAAAATTGTTGATAAACAGCTAGTTTAATAGATAGTTTAATGATAGTTTAAAAGTAGACCATTTAAAAGTTGAAGGTAAATAGTTTAAAAGTTGTTGACAGACTGGAAGTTGAATGAATGTTGATATTCAAATAGTTTAATGGCTGTGTATAGGTAGATATTTGACGATAACTGAAAGTTGGAATGGCTCTAATGTTTGCTAGCAGTTATGCTAAGATTTTTAACTATGCTAACCATGTTACTTAGCTAACGTTTTCTAGCAGTGCTAGCAATGCTAACATGCTAACCATGCTACTTAGCTAACTTAACATTTCCTAGCACATTTTCTAGCAGTTTTGCTAAACATGCTAACTATGCTAGCAATGTTAGCATGCTAACTATGTTAACCATGTTACTTAGCTAACCTAGCTAATCATTTTTAGCAGTTTTGCTAAATATGTTAACTAACATGCTAGCATGCTAACTATGCTAGCATGCTAATTATGCTAACCATATTACTTAGCTAACCTAGCTAATCATTTTTAGCAGTTTTGCTAAAAATGCTAACTAACATGTTAATATGTTAGCATGCTAACTATGTTAACCATGTTACTTAGCTAATCATTTTTAGCAGTTTTACTAAAAATGCTAACTAGCATGCTAACTATGCTAACCATGTTACTTAGCTAACTTAGCTAATTATTTTTAGCAGTTATGCTAACTATGCTAACTAGCATGCTAACATGCTAATTTTGCTAACCATGTTACTTAGCTAACCTAGCTAATCATTTTTAGCCGTTTTGTTAAAAATGCCATAGGATTCTAATTGCTTAATGGCCGTATTATGATGTCATAATCGGCAATGTTAAGTCTATGGGGATTTTGAAAAAGTTTTTCTCTAATAGCACTATTAAACAATGTAACCCATTAATCTACTGAACTTTTTACATTACATTTTTAAACGGTCTAGCTCATAGGTATATACACTAGATGTCGCCTTCTGCTTCTCAGCATGCGTCAACACCGCCACCATCTTTGTACAGGGATCTGAAGCGCTAAACTAGTTCTCCTGTATTGTCAGCGTTACTGATTTAGCGACGTTTGGCCATCCCCAGCGATAGAAAACCTTTTTAGCGATTAGCGACAAATTTGGGAACTTCTCACAATGATGACAGATCGGCTTCTTTGTTGTTGAAACATAAGAAAATCACCTTTCTCATGGCTTTGTCATTTATGAATTCAGCTACATCTCGTTGGCACATGGCACTGACCCATGATTTAAAAGTAACGACTGGCGTAGCCTATGTAGGCCTAGTAGCAGAGGTAAATGTTCTACAGATCTACAGCAACTTCTGGTGAGATTACAACTTAGCCTACATGAGTAAACGAGAAGAGGGATATGTGGCCTCAACCAGAGCCTGTCTAGAAGAGCCTGTTTACTTTCATTGTATCGAACCTGGTTGCAGTTTACTCATTGTTCCTCTAGGGGCCGCCGCTAGCTAGTGCAGAATGAATGGGAGTCTATGGGGCTAGACGGGTAAAATGTATCTTTATTATCGTCTTAAGCTTAGTTTTCTCTAGACTCAACCATAAATACATGCCTGTCAGTTGGAACAACCCAAAAAACTAGATAATTGCTTGAGATTTTGACAATTTATGGTGATTTTATTTTCGCTAGATCGATCTTTGCCCAGATTGACGCTAATGCATTATAGAGGAGTGGATCACTGAAGCAAGATGGCGTCTCGATTGACGCATTCGTTCCAATGAACAGCAGTAGTCAAGGCGACATCTAGTGTATATGTCTATGTGATTAGCTAAGTTAGCTAAGTAACATGGTTAGCATAGTTAGCATGCTAACATGTTAGCATGCTAGTTAGCATTTTTAACAAAACTGCTAAAAATGATTAGCTAGGTTAGCTAAGTAACATGGTTAACATAGTTAGCATGCTAACATTGCTAGCATAGTTAGCATGTTTAGCAAAACTGCTAGAAAATGTTAGTTAAGTTAGCTAAGTAGCATGGTTAGCATGTTAGCATTGCTAGCACTGCTATAAAACATTAGCTAAGTAGCATGGTTAGCAGATTTAAAAATCTTAGCATAACTGCTAGCAAACATTAGAGCCGTTCCAACTTTCAGTTATCGTCAAATATCTACCTATATACACAGCCATTAAACTATTTGAATATCAACATTCATTCAACTTCCAGTCTGTCAACAACTTTTAAACTATCTACATTCAGCTTTTAAACTATCAACTTTTATTAAGCTATGCAACCACCATGTCTATCCTAGCATCACCGTAGTAACCATCTCTGTATTATCTGTTTTAACTATACATGATATTTTACATCACAACTTTAGCATTTTTATGCACTGGTAATTCCTTGGAATTGCATTTCTAGTTATTATTATTCCTTACCACTTTTTCCATACGCAATTTATCTTGAACAGTTTAACTTAGAAACTTCATTCAAACTTTGTAACGTAGGTCTTCAAACAGATCGGGTTGCTATGTCTTTTCAACTTTGAAACTTTTATACTTTTTAAACTATTACTAGCATGTTAGCATGCTAACCATGTTACTTAGCTAACTTAGCCAATCATTTTTAGCAGTTATGCTAACTATGCTAATTAGCATGCTAACATGCTAATTATGCTAACCATGTGACTTAGCTAACCTAGCTAATCATTTTTAGCAGTTTTGTTAAAAATGTTAACAATGTTAACATGCTAACTTTGCTAACCATGCTAACTAGCTACAGTGGGTAGGAGTCATAGTTGATGAAAAATGTTGACATAGTTGATGACAAGTTAAAAGTTGTTGATAGACAGCTAGTGAATGTATATAGTTTAAAAGTTTAAAAGTTGAATGTAGATAATTTAAAAGTTGTTGATAGACAGCTAGTTTAATAGATAGATAGTAATGATAGTTTAAAAGTAGACCGTTTAAAAGTTGAATGTAAAAAGTTCAGTAGTTTAATGGGTTACATTGTTTAACAGTGGATTATTGTAGTGAGGACTTTTATTTTGAATCAGTTTTGGGCAGAGGAAACAGTTGAATAGGATGTGTAGTCTTAATTGACCCAGATTGTATGCTTAAAGCCTGAGGCTGCAGGTGGCCTGAACACCTGCCATAGAATTCTAATTGCTTAACGGCCGTATTATGATGTCACAATCGGCAATGTTAAGTCTATGGGGATTTTTTAAAAAGTTTTTCTTTAATAGTTTAAAAAGTATAAAAGTTTCAAAGTTGAAAAGACATAGCAGCTTTGTCCGTTTGAATACCTACGTTACAAAGTTTGAATGAAGTTTCTAAGTTAAACTGTTCAAGAGAAATAGCGTACAGAAAAAGTGGTAAGCGGAATAATAAGAAGAAGAAGTTGCCTAGGAAGAACAGTACAGTGCATTTTCATGCACTGTAATAAGAAGAAGTTGCCTAGGAAGAACAGTACAGTGCATTTTCATGCACTGTAATAAAATGCCTTGGAATTAGCCTAGAAATCTAGACGCACCCTAGCGGCGGCAAATTAATTTGCTCAGCCTGTACGTCTAGTATCGAACCATAGGAATTTCTTTTGGCTTAACACCGTGGATGTTATCCAATCACAGCGCTCTATTTCGTTACAGAGTCTTAAGGCGGGCTTAACAGGATAACGACAGTCCTGTGACGGTGAACAACAAGGAAGGTGGCTATGGCGAACGAAGAGCGGTTGTTTGAATCGGCGTTGGCGTCAACTTTGGAGGAGTTGGACTTGTGCTTTTCTTTGAAAGTTGAGCAACACAATGCACTTAAGTCATTCCTTTCTAAGGATGTGTTTGCCCTTTTGTCTACCGGATACGGATATGGTCGTAGCGCTGGCCTATTGCATGCCTAGGCAGTTTGAAAGACAATTCTCTGCCCGCCCCTTGGATTAAGCGAGGTGAATGATTCGATGCCAGACTATACATCTCAATGATATAGGATGGCCCCGCCAGGCTACCTTGGAATAACAGTACAGTGCATTTTCATGCACTGTAATCAGAAGAAAAAGCCTTGGAAGAACAGTACAGTGCATTTTCATGCACTGTAATAAGAAGCCTAGGAAGAACAGTATAGTGCATTTTCATGCACTATAATAAGAAGAATAAGAAGCCTAGGAAGAACAGTACAGTGCATTTTCATGCACTGTAATCAGAAGAAGCCTAGGAAGAACAGTACAGTGCATTTTCATGCACTGTAATAATACCATAATAGGGCCCCTTTAAATCTTACTTGTGAAAAGTAATCCCCCGAGCCCTGTTTGCGATGGTCCGCCGATTTGAGCAGGAATATGCTGCACATTGCTCTGGCATCTTGTTTCTTCTGCTGCAACTATATCGGCTGCATTCCCTGTTTCCAGCAGCCAATGCTGTGTCTACTCTGGCACAAAAGCTCTGGCATTGCAGCAAATCACCCAGACGTCATTTTTTACCTCTGACGTCAGACGCAAAGTTTTTGCACGTGGCACACGTAAAAATTTGACGTCTGACGCTCAGACGTCTATTTTTTACTCCTGAAGAAGTAAAAAATCTACACGTGGAGGCGTTATTTTGACAGACGTTTTGTCTTGCCATACATTAACTCTGTGTAGGACATTTTCCAAAAATATGTCGTGTCAAGCAAAACAAGACGAATTAACTGCTCTAAAGTAAATAAGGTGAATTCTCGTAAATACGTTCAGTCGTGTCAAGCTAAACAAGGCGAATGAACGGCTCTGAGTAAATTCTTATAAATACGTTTAGTCGTTTTCAAGCAAAACAAGACGAATGACGTGAACGGCTCTGAGGTAAATTCTCCGATGTGGCTTTAAAATTTCGCGCCATCCTTCACTGTGCGTCATGTGTGTCGGCGTCACATGTAAACATCCGGGGTCAAAGGACAGGCAAGATGGCTGCCCAGTATGCCTACTACTCGCTTGCATACATAAATAACTTACTAAATTGACGGTTGAGTAGTACGTTCTAACCGACGTTAGTATGTACTGACTATTCGGATGCACCCATTATTTGACCGTGAGACTTAACCCAGGAAAGGCTGTCGTTTTTGAATGGAGAGGAGTGGGAGCTAGGCTATTAGCTAACGTTAACGTTACTGTCTTGGCTGAGCTAACCTCCTGGTCGTGTCATCATAACGCCTTTGCACAGAGAAAATGCACAGATAGATGCATCAGCCGAAGTCCCCAAAGCAAATGTAGGCTACGTTTCAGTCCCAACTTTCTCTAGTCACTTCCAGAGTTCGTGTTTTGGCCGGCGTTAGCGCGCTAGCCAAGTAAACGGCATTAGCTCGCCTCTGCTTGATTGAAATATCAGCTGAGGTAACGCTAATGGGTTTGAAATCTATTTCTCCGAGCTTGGTAGTGGTTCTCTGCATCTATGAAAATTCATTAACAGCAATCGGTAAGGGTAGACTTAAAAGATGAAAGTGTTGCAGTGAATTAATTGTTGTTTTTGTCTCTTGCAGGAGAAGAACCTGATTTTTGGGGGAACATTTTCTAACAGCATTTTTTCATCATTCAGACTTTTAAACATTCAATAAAATGAAATGAAAATATTTCTGGCATCTTTCTGTCTTTATAGATCTAATCATTTATAGCCTAGTGTAAAATGTGCAATCTCAAGTTCCGACCTAAATAAATAAAGGTCGTATAAGCCGGGGGTGGGGATAGTTTTGATGAGTCGTTGAAACATTGGCTCATTGATCGTTTTCGATGATTTGCCGACATCCCGGTGTTACCGGATATACGGTTTCTGAGATTCTGAGTTTCCATGGGTGGAGTCGGGTGGAGTTTAGCGTGAATATTTATGAATGTTGGTTGTCGTGCGTGCGCGCCTAGCGACCTATTCCTGCAACGTGAATCAAATGGAACTGAAAATGTTGGCAGAGATGTTATAAGACCACAGCGTTTTAACATGGTTTTTGGATGTTGACATGGTTTATATAGGAAAAAACACGGTCATTTCCACCACAACTGCTGGTCAAGTAAGTGTAAGTGTTATGCAATTTGGTTATGTTGTAGCCTAGGCCTACTGTCAAACAAAGGCGGTGTAACGTTTAGGTCCTTTGACTATTTCATTAATGTCATTAGGACTGGCTATTTTATGCCTCAGAAGACCATATTGGTAGGCCTACTTATTTGTAGTATCATATTGGATATGAAATGATCTGCTCTGCAATGTGTATCATTTTGATTGTTGTTAGCCTAGTCTAGTCTAGCCTGTGCAAGACTTATTGTATACCGAGACAAATATCTGTAATAAACTACTCTATGTTATCACTTCGTATGTTTCCATTGGTGTTCCTTGCCCAAATTGTGTTTGTGTAGATTTAGCAAGTGTAGGCCTACTAGGAAGACCATATGGCCACAAGCCTGTGTCATAACAGAAGTATATTTAGACGTCATCAGCACAGTTGTTTTGGGACATAGGCTAATCTATAGCAATTACTACAAATGAAACTGTAAACACACAAAAGGTTGTGAAATTATTAGGGCCGGGACTTTAACGCGTTAATTAAGATTAATTAATTACACAAAAATGAGTGCGTTAAAAAAATTGACGCATTTTAATCGTAGCCTATTTATTTTTGCACCGTGGAACGTTTCTCACTGGATGAGTTTCACACGGACCGATTGTACTGGAGCACCAACTAACGCGCATGAGTTCGGTTCAGACAACAACAAACCACATTGGCACAGTGAACATGAACAAAGAAGCTGATGTGACCACAGTGGCCCCGTGGATGGGAAATTTTGTTACAAAAAACGAACGGATGGAAGCGTCGATAAGAGCATGGTTGTGTGCAAGCTATGCAACAAGGAATTCGCATATCACCGCAGCACATCGAGCCATAAGTATCACCTCAGTGCAAAACATATAGCAGCTAGCGTGGACGCTAGTGTGGTAGCTAACGTGGACGTTAGCCTGATTCCTGATGCCTAAGCAACAGAGAGATTTTATTTTTCATTAGGATATTGGAAGAATAGAAGGGATTGAGGTCATTCACTGGCACTTTTTTTAAATTTATTTTAAATGGTACATTTTATGTTGATCTATGTTGTATTACCATGTTGTATTATGTTGTTGGTGCAACTGGCACTTTAGGTTGAATTCTTCATTGTTTTTGCCAAGGTTATTGAGAGAGTTGCACTGAAATTAATTAGATTTCTTTAAACCAGCTGTTGGTAAATCAACAAAGTCTGTTATGGCTTGTGAAGCAACAGAGAGATGTTTTCTAATAGTCAGGGTTTCCAGTGTTATGAATGTACTTGAAAGTATTGTGTTTTACTTTAAAAAACAAAGTATTATAGTTTACAGAAGGTCTACCTATCTATAGGCTACCTGCATTTCTGAAATGTACTATATTTCTAAATTTGGTATTGCTACACTTAATGGCAAAATTTGCACTGGTCTGTTGGACTTGAACAAAAATAAACAATATTTTTGTTGCTTAAGCTTATGTATTCAGTCATTATTCAATGGTATACTAAAAATCCATGTGAAAAAAATTACTTCTCACTGTTCTCAGGTCAAATATTTATATGCGATTAAAATGTGATTAATTTCGATTAATTAATTACAAAGCCTCTGATTAATTAGATTAATTTTTTTAATCGAGTCCCAGCCCTAGAAATTATTTATTAGGCTACTCAGGCCCTTTACAACCTGGGCAAATAAAAAGTCCTTTTGTGTCTGGCCAGTTAACACACTCGCAATGGTACCATCCCTGGCAGCCATCACATTGTATCTTGAAGACAAAAAACATAGGATTCACATTAGTATTAACTCAAGACGTTATATACATTAAAAAAGAATCTTATGTACATATCATACCCAAGTATCCACGGACTCCTGTGTAGAAGGATAAGTGTCTCCACATAATTAACATAATTCACCAAGGTCTTCTGTGGAAACAAACATGGTATTATGAATTCTGATCTGTAAGTCTTGAACTTAGATCTCTGACCTTTCAGGTAAGTTTGTCTGAAATACCTGATTTTTCCAGAAGGTATAGACCCAACTCTTTTCTGAGGTTGGCCACATCCCTCTGGGTGCAGGGGAACTCTAAATGTCCCCCTGTTACGACTGCCTCTGCAAACTGAGCCATAAACATTCAATTCAGCAATGCTCTTTACATTAATTCTATTTGGCAGATACTATTAACAATTAACAAAACATTTGAATATGTCAACACACTTACTTTACACACAAACACACCACATGAAGTGCCATCAGGCTGGAGGCTGTGGGGTAGGGTTGAGCAACTCCACCTACCACTGATGCCTTTACTGGCCATGAAATTCCTTTAAGAGCGAGAAAGGTATGAACCTTTTTCATTTTGCTGCCTTTTCCTTCCCAAATGTTTGTCATTTCAAATGTATCTATGGCAAATGCTTTTGTTGATGAGCCTGCAGCCAGGCTCCATAAATATCCATTGATTACCTGTGGTAAACATCATACATATTTCAAGGAATATAATCACAATATAGGTTATAATATTAAGAAAGGCATTTATAGAAATATACTGATAATATCAAAGACAACCTCGCTCTCAAGTTTCTTTCCTGGTTTTAGATATTCCAGGTCCCAGGTAAAAATCTTGTATGGGCCTATTTTGCTGCAGAGCTTGCCACCCATCCTCCTCTCCCAAATATTCTCCAGCACTGTGAGAAACGGGGATAATATTGCAGTGAAATAGTATCAGCAGGAGCAGCAGCAGCAGGAGCAGCAGGAGGAGCAGCAGGAGGAGCAGCAGGAGCAGCAGCAGCAGGAGCAGCAGCAGGAGGAGCAGCAGGAGCAGCAGCAGGAGCAGCAGCAGCAGCAGGAGGAGCAGCAGGAGCAGCAGGAGCAGGAGGAGCAGCAGGAGGAGCAGCAGCAGGAGGAGCAGGAGCAGGAGGAGCAGCAGGAGGAGGAGCAGGAGCAGCAGGAGGAGCAGCAGCAGCAGCAGGAGGAGCAGCAGGAGGAGCAGCAGCAGCAGCAGCAGGAGGAGCAGCAGGAGCAGCAGCAGCAGCAGCAGGAGCAGCAGGAGGAGGAGCAGCAGGAGCAGCAGCAGCAGCAGCAGCAGGAGCAGCAGCAGCAGCAGCAGCAGCAGGAGGAGGAGCAGCAGCAGCAGGAGGAGCAGGAGCAGGAGGAGCAGCAGCAGCAGCAGGAGGAGCAGCAGCAGGAGCAGCAGGAGGAGCAGCAGCAGGAGCAGGAGGAGCAGCAGCAGGAGGAGGAGCAGCAGGAGGAGCAGCAGCAGCAGGAGGAGCAGCAGGAGCAGCAGCAGCAGCAGGAACAGCAGGAGCAGGAGGAGCAGCAGGAGGAGCAGCAGCAGCAGCAGCAGGAGCAGCAGCAGCAGGAGGAGCAGCAGCAGCAGCAGCAGCAGGAGCAGCAGGAGGAGCAGCAGGAGCAGCAGCAGGAGCAGCAGGAGGAGGAGCAGCAGGAGGAGCAGGAGCAGGAGGAGCAGCAGCAGCAGCAGCAGCAGCAGGGGCAGCAGGAGCAGCAGGGGCAGGGGCAGGAGCAGGAGCAGCAGGAGCAGGAGCAGGAGGGGCAGCAGCAGGGGCAGGGGCAGAGGCAGCAGCAGGGGCAGCAGGGGCAGGAGCAGCAGGGGCAGGGGCAGCAGCAGGGGCAGCAGGGGCAGGGCTCTCAGCAGCAGGAGGGTTGTAAGGTGTATGGATGACAGGGGAAGGTGGCTGGGTCATGTCTGGGTTGTTCATGTAGGGAGCTGTACAGGGGGAATGGGTTTTTTTTTTCTTTTTTTTTTTCTGGTGGTTCCTCAAAATGAATTATATGGTCAATGTTGATTTTTGGAAAGACTGTACCCCTGTCATCCATTAAGTCAACACTTGTTCCATCTACCTTCACAACTGTGTACGGCACTAGAACATGAGGGTCCAACTTGCCACCCTTCCTCTGCTGGCTTCTGATATTCTGCCTCAGCACCCTGTCACCTGCTATTATGGCCAAATGTGTGCCCTGCTGCTGCTTCCTTTTTTGGATTTTCTCCCTGACTTTTGCTGCATTACCGTGCACAATTTCAAATATCTCATCCTGCCTCTGGATGGCATAAAACACCAATTCTTCCGCCACCAGGTCCTCAATGGAGTCATCAACCTGTAAGAGTAAGGTTGCATGTCAATTGTAATGATAGGAACTGTACATGTAACAACATTTAGTAGCTCTTTATTTGTGCAAACCTCATAACTGTGGTATTCCACTGGGATACCTAGCTTCTCTCCTAAACAATAAATAATAGGGGGAGAAGCAGGTGGTTAGCTGCTTCTTGGTCCTCAGTGCAAACATCGTTGGTTCGAGATAATCTGCCCATGTCTCTGGCCTATTTTGTACAAGTTTGCTGAGGCATCTGCAGAAGAATAATACACATGATTTATTTTTATCATGCCTGCTCAGTCATTATTAGCTAAATAATGATTTAATTTGGTATGGTTTACCTCTGGATGGTACCATTAAGTTTCTCCACCAAACCATTGGTCTGGGGATGGTAGGGTGCACAAAGGCTGTGCTTTATGCCCAGATATTTGCATAAGCCGTCATTGATCTAAATATGTGGAGTCAACAGAATTAATTAGAAGTGTTAACAATAATTACACCTATCACTGATATTTCATACTGCAGTATTCTAATGATAAAATGGTACTAACCTGATTTACAAACTCTCTTCCGTTGTCTGTTAAAATTCGTTTTGGTGCTCCAAATCGATAAAAGAGTTTGATAATACACATGGTTACTTCCTCTGCACTTTTAGATTTTAGAGGGAATGCTTCTGACCATTTAGTGAAATAGTCAACCATAACACATATGTATTCATAGTTGCCCTCTTTTGATTTCTTTACCTTTCCAACCAAATCCATCCCCACAACTTCCCAGGGCTCAGACACCTGATAAACAATTGTCAAATAATTAAAACATACTCAGTTCACATAGACAACACATTCTTTCATCTCAGAAAGTACTTACCACAATGGGCTCATATTGGGATTTATTTTTAATGCCAGATTTGTTGCTCTGGCATTGAGCACACTGTTTTATCTGCAAATAATGGGATTGTTGATTCATTGTGAAAAAGTAGTGAAAGGTCTTATTTGAGAGATTGACCATTTCTTGTACTCACCCAGGTTTTCACGTCTAGACATACCAGGCCAGTAGTACCTAGCATTTAGTGCATGTAGAGTCTTCTCCACTCCACAGTGTCCACCATGCGCAGACGTGTGAAATTCCATGAGAAGGGTTTCCACCTCCTCCTTTCCCTGGACCACTTTTACTAGCCCGTCCTTTCTAATGTAGTGAAGTTCACCATCTAAACATAAAGTTTGACTGAGAAGTTCATTCTGAGGGCTTGTTACCTAGGCCAGGTTTGTTTCACATATTTACTTACCTTTGAGGGCAAACTTCTTTGCACGTCTTAGTAATATATATTTTTCATTTTTACTAAGGTCATTGGGCAATCTCCCAAATGACTTCAATTCAAATAGTTCATGGAACATAGAAGCATCCATCGTAGTATTTTTTTTCTTTTCCTTTAGCTATTCTCCTGACTCACTAAACCCACAACTGGTCTGACAAAGGATGGGTGTATATGTAAAGTTTGTTACTCAAAGGATTGTGGGTCTGTAATGCATCACATGACATTTGGGTTTTTAAGGGCCTTTACTATGTGTTTTAACTCTTATTTCAATTGTGTTCTTAGCTTATACTTTATCGTTCCCCTGTTATATCAATATATATATAATCAGCCCATATGTAGTCATTCACCTCATTCGGATGAACTTATGTAGTTTTTTGTCATCCTCCTTGATGAGCACATAGTGCTTATAAAGTGTTACTTTGTTGCATTTGTATCTCCTTTTGGAACAAACTGAGTCTGTATGACCATATTCTCCACATTAACCTTTAAGCTTTTCATCCTATTGTGTATCAGAATGACTTTTATAAGTAGCCATCGTCCATCTAAAGGACTGTTTAGGCAGTGTTTGTGAGATGATAAAACATATTGAATGAATGACCTTCATGAATAAACCAATGTGAGTGTATGGATCATTAATGCACTACTTCCATAATGGCACAATAACAACAACAGGATTGTACAAAACAAGTTTTATTATTGGATAAAATTTGCTTTTATTACATGATATAGAACAAGGCCAGACACACAAACACACACACATGAGCAAAAGGAGTGATGAATACAGACAGTATTTTTACAAGATACTCAACAGCCCAATTCTGGTAGACCACTAGGGTTACATACAATATGTGATGCAAGTAGTTGCTTACACTAGGGTGTAAATATGCTATGTGTCTGTACAAGATAAATAAATCTGATGGATAGGCCTAATTAATTACACAAGATTCTATGGTGGGATACACTAGCCTGGCGGGCCATGCTATATCATTGACATGTATAGTCTGGCATCGAATCATTCACCTCGCTTAATCCAAGGGGCGGGCAGATCATTGTCTTTCAAACTGCCTAGGCATGCAATAGGCCAGCGCTACGACCATATCCGTATCCGGTCGGCAAAACGGCAAATACATCCTTCTTCGAAAGGAATGACTTAAGTGCATTGTGTTGATCTACTTTCGAAGAAAAGCACAAGTCCAACTCCTCCAAAGTTGACGCCAACGCCGATTCAAACAACCGCTCTTCGTTTGCCATAGCCACCTTCCTTGTTGTTCACCGTCGCAGGATGTCGTTATCCTGTTAAGCCCGCCTTAAGACTCTCTAACGAAATAGAGCGCTGTGATTGGCCGTCATCCACGGTGTTAAGCCAATAGAAATTCCTATGGTTCGATACTAGACGTACAAGCTGAGCAAATTAATTTGCCGCCGCTAGGGTGCGTCTAGATTTCTAGGCTAGGGATACACCAGAATGTCAAATAAAACATGGCTTAAAGATCTGCTGTGGCAACAACATCATTAGGTCTATAGGGATTAATAAACAATTATGGACAAACGCTAATTATTGATAATGAATGACTATAAATGACAACTTAATGACAAAAGTTCCGTTTTATTTTACAAAGCTACATTAGCAGCAACATATCAATTAGGCTATATTATGATTTCGTGAGGTAGCCTATATGCTAGTGGTGGTCGGGGACTGGGCAGATAGCCTACATGAATTGCACTGAACGAGCCAATTTCAAACTAGGTTGTTTGTTTTAGCATTGAGTAGGCAAGGTTTAAAACTCATTTGGAACATCACACAAGTATCATCTTGAGTAGCCTACTGACACTTTAAAAGCAACAATGTAAGGTAGCCCATAATGTCCCACTGACATTAAATAGGCCAATAGAAATTCGAAATGGTGCAAGGCTACCATAAGAAATGGAAGCAATGACATTTGGTAGGCTATGTCTATATCTAGGCTACAGTATGTCACAACATAGACAATATAGGCGCAAAAATGCATTTACACTTACACTCGAACACTAGCTGTTGTTGAAATGGTCATGTCTTCCCATGATATCCCATGTGAACATACAAAAAAACGTGTTGAAAAACCATGGCAACATCTCTGCCAACATTTTCAGTTCCATTGTTTCACGCTGCAGGAAGGAATGGGTCGCTAGGCGCGCGCGCACGACCTCATAAATATTCACGCTAAACTCCACCCGACTCCACCCATGGAAACTCAGAATCTCAGAAACCGTATATCCGGTAGCGCCGCCGATGTCTTGCCAATGAGCAAACGCTTCCTAGGCGATGTCTTCTAGACTTTAACGGCATTCATCGGCCCGACATCGGTAAGATTTATGTGTGCTGTCTGGGTAGCGGAGGCCGCAAAACCTGAAGCAGCTAGATCGTTTATTTTATTGTCTATGGAGTTAGCTGAAGATGGAGAGGAACGTGAGGAGCTTGTATAGGCGAAAATTATCCGTTTAAAAAAGTTGCCTGATCAGTGATCACCACCACACGCATCACGCACTGTGCATAGGGCACCGAGAGACAGAGGAAGGACCAATGCTAATCCATTTAATTGAGAACGCTGAGCACGCACAAGAGGGAGAGAAAACGAGTGGCAGCTTCCAGCTGGCTTGTCATTGTTGATGATAATTGATATAAACTTTTTATTAAGTTAAGATCATACCTGTCAACACTCCCGTTTTTCCCGGGTTTCTCCCGTATTTCAAGGTCATCTCCCAGCACCCCGTTTTGTTATTTCTCCTGGAAAACTCCTGTAATTTGCATGGCCATCAAACTTCATTTTAAAATCATTGATCCATTCAGGTTGCCAGATTGTGTATGAAATACACCCTATACACGATCACTTAGTTTCAATTTCAACCGTTTTTGTCATAGGCTAAAACCTGGCAACCCAAAACCCAAATAAGGAAGCGGGTGCCGACTGCGCAGCCTGAGTCGAGGTATGTCTGGTACCGAAGAACACGGCTCCGAGAACATGTTAAGAATAGAGCTCGTTCATTGGTTCACAGTTTGCGCCTGCGTATTGCTGTCCCCGTACGCATGTTTACACAGGATAACGTTAAGATGGCGAATACAGGTAACAGTACGAGCATTTGCTATGATTCTATGTCCATGTATTAATTTATTTCGAATCGTATGCACCAACACTATTGCTGGCATTGCCAAAACAAAACAAAACAACAACTTAAGTTATAGCGACTCCAAAAGTCTAATATAATAACAAACGTTAGTAGGCTACGACGACGGTAGTCTATATTAGGGTCAATGACGTGACGTCTATATTTTCTATCCAAGAACATTTTTCTTTTTTAAGTTTATAAAAGATTTAAATGCCTGAAGACACACCATATAGGCTAGGCTATTATGTGGGGGCACTCCCATATTCGTAACCACTTTAACTTTTGAAAAATCGTTAGGTATTTGTCATTTTTCTCTTATGTAGGCTAAGTGGCAAATCCAGAGATTTTTTTCCTGTTTTGAAGGGAGGGCACAGATTCAAAACTTAAAGTTCTACGGATTCCATTGAATGTTTGTTTTACTGTTTTATTTAGGCTATTTTACCATACTCTGAAAACTTCCCCATTTCTGTATCACTTTATCTCTCTCTCTATATATAGCTGTAAGATAGGGATATATTGTAACCTATTCTCTTTTCTATTTTAAACCACTAAAATGATTAAACTAAATTTGTTTTACAACTGATAATGGTAGAATTCATGGCAATGAACATAAAAAGTATAATTATACATAACAAAGAAAGAACCCAGGATTTATGGGCAATTGTCCCTATTTGACTAAAACTCCCATTTTAAGAGAGAATAAGAATGTTTTTACAGTTTTGGAGGGCTTTGTTATCCCCCTTTGTTCTGTCTGAGGTGTTTATAAGGAATCAAAATCTGACAAAGATATTTTGCTTTCTGGACATGGCAATTGCATAAAATTTCATGGGCATCTTCCTTGCCATCCAAACATGTGCCTATTCAAAATCCTTATTTGGCTACTTTTTAATTTTTCACTTTTTTAAAATAAAGTTCACTAAATAAAGTGATCTACAGAGGAGGGAACTAGATGATACTTATATGATTTGTTAACCATATCAGCAGGTGTTGAAAAACAACCTCTTCACAAATATTTTAATGTTTTTCTGCCGTGGAATATCTTAAAATAAAAAATAGGGATTTCCTGTAACTTCATGAAATATTGCATATATGCAGGATATAGTTTAATGTATTTTTAAACAGATTCTACTCAGTTCTCTGCAATGCAATATGAGCTATTTGGATATGTGATGGATTTTGTGATAATTGCTTGCACTGTGCTAATTTGCTTTAATTACGCAATAAATAGGGATTCCTTGTAACCTAACCTAGGGTTAAGATTTTGAAAGGTACATGGGTCTGGACAAAATCAGACATTAGGTTTATATTAGGGGAGTCTGAGATGAGTTAACATGTAAAAAGTGTTTGTTCAAAGACAACATTTTTGGAGCAATTGACCAATTAAGTGTTCTCCGAGGAATGGTCAGAGAGAAGTTTAAGGTCTTTTGTATGAGTGAGGTGTAAAAACAAAGCTCTTCATGGACATTAAGGTGAAATATAACTTATTATAGAGATCCCACCTTTGGAGCAGTTGTCAGGGGCCTCAAGGCGGTGCCGTTCGTCTTGGTCCCATCCATCTAGCCCCTAGCGTTACCGCGCCAGAAGAGAGAAGCCTTGTACGTTTCGAACCGTTTATCTCCTTCCGGGAATAATCCACCGACTCCAAACTGAGCCTGGCTTGTTTGTGATGTCCCGTTGTTCAACATATTCTGATTTCATACTTATCGGACCAACATAAGTGAGTTTTTTTTTTATAAAAATGTAAAAATGGCTAAACGTTAGCAATTCCACTGCTTTGTTATTTTGCATAGCAACCACCATATGTACCCTAGCAACACCCAAGCAACCACCTTAATTACCCTAGCAACACCCTAGCAACCATCTTAATTACCCTAGCAACCACTTGAATAATGTCAAGCTAGCGACCACCATAGCAACCAACATGCTTACCCTAACAACCACCATAGCAACCATGTTATTTTGCATAGCAACCACCATATCTACCCTAGCAACACCATAGCAACCATTCAAATTACCCTAGCAACAACCTAGCAACCACCATAATATGACCATAGCAACCACCATATGTACCCTAGCAATGCTATTACTGACCTGACCAACATAAGTGTGTTTTTTGGCTAAAAATGTAAGAATGGCTAAATGTTAAATCGCCAAAAAAGTAGTTTTTGCAGACACAATGCTTTGCGTTACAGCTAGAGAGATGAAACTTTGCACACTCCATGAGGGTCATGTGCAGAAGGTCTGACTTGAATTTCAGCCTCGTAGCTCCATGCTACCACCCACAACTCCACCTCTGAAGTGGGAGTGGTCAACTTTTTTTATGTTTTTCCTTCACAGTTTTTTTTGTGAGTGTCTCAGAGATCCCACCTTTGGAACAGTTGTCAGGGGCCTCAAGGCGGTGCCGTTCGTCTTGGTCCCATCCCTCTAGCCCCTAGCGTTACCGCGCCAGAAGAGAGAAACCTTGTACGTTTCGAACCGTTTATCTCCTTCCGGGAATAATCCACCGACTCCAAACCGAGCCTGGCTTGTTTGTGATGTCCCGTTGTTCAACATATTCTGATTTCATACTTATCGGACCAACATAAGTGAGTTTTTTGGCAAAAAATGTAAAAATGGCTAAACGTTAGCAATTCCACTGCTTTGTTATTTTGCATAGCAACCACCATATGTACCATAGCAACACCCAAGCAACCACCTTAATTACCCTAGCAACACCCTAGCAACCATCTTAATTACCCTAGCAACCACTTGAATAATGTCAAGCTAGCGACCACCATAGCAACCAACCATGCTTACCCTAACAACCACCATAGCAACCATGTTTTTTTGCATGGCAACCACCATATCTACCCTAGCAACACCATAGCAACCATTCAAATTACCCTAGCAACAACCTAGCAACCACCATAATATGACCATAGCAACCACCATAGCAACCACGGTATTTAGCATAGTAAACGCCATATGTACCCTAGCAACGCTATATATTTACTGACCTGACCAACATATGTGTGTTTTTTGGCTAAAATTTGAAAAATGGCTAAATTTTAAATAGTCAAAAAAGTATTTTTTTCAGACACAATGCTTTGCGTTACAGCTAGAGAGATGAAACTTTGCACGCTCCATGAGGGTCATGTGCAGAAGGTCTGACTTGAATTTCAGCCTGGTAGCTCCATGCTACCACCCACAACTCCACCTCTGAAGTGGGAGTGGTCAACTTTTTTTATGTTTTTCCTTCACAGTTTTTTTTGTGGGTGTCTCAGAGATCCCACCTTTGGAACAGTTGTCAGGGGCCTCAAGGCGGTGCCGTTCGTCTTGGTCCCATCCCTCTAGCCCCTAGCGTTACCGCGCCAGAAGAGAGAAACCTTGTACGTTTCGAACCGTTTATCTCCTTCCGGGAATAATCCACCGACTCCAATCTGAGCCTGGCTTGTTTGTGATGTCCCATTGTTCAACATATTCTGATTTCATACTTATCGGACCAACATAAGTGAGTTTTTTTTCTAAAAATGTAAAAATGGCTAAATGTTAGCAATTCCACTGCTTTGTTATTTTGCATAGCAACCACCATATGTACCCTAGCAACACCCAAGCAACCACCTTAATTACCCTAGCAACACCCTAGCAACCACTTGAATAATGTCAAGCTAGCGACCACCATAGCAACCAACATGCTTACCCTAACAACCACCATAGCAACCATGTTTTTTTGCATGGCAACCACCATATCTACCCTAGCAACACCATAGCAACCATTCAAATTACCCTAGCAACAACCTAGCAACCACCATAATATGACCATAGCAACCACCATAGCAACCACGGTATTTAGCATAGTAAACGCCATATGTACCCTAGCAACGCTATATATTTACTGACCTGACCAACATATGTGTGTTTTTTGGCTAAAATTTGAAAAATGGCTAAATTTTAAATAGTCAAAAAAGTATTTTTTTCAGACACAATGCTTTGTGTTACAGCTAGAGAGATGAAACTTTGCACGCTACATGAGGGTCATGTGCAGAAGGTCTGACTTGAATTTCAGCCTGGTAGCTCCATGCTACCACCCACAACTCCACCTCTGAAGTGGGAGTGGTCAACTTTTTTTATGTTTTTCCTTCACAGTTTTTTTTGTGGGTGTCTCAGAGATCCCACCTTTGGAACAGTTGTCAGGGGCCTCAAGGCGGTGCCGTTCGTCTTGGTCCCATCCCTCTAGCCCCTAGCGTTACCGCGCCAGAAGAGAGAAACCTTGTACGTTTCGAACCGTTTATCTCCTTCCGGGAATAATCCACCGACTCCAAACTGAGCCTGGCTTGTTTGTGATGTCCCGTTGTTCAACATATTCTGATTTCATACTTATCGGACCAACATAAGTGAGTTTTTTTTCTAAAAATGTAAAAATGGCTAAATGTTAAATCGCCAAAAAAGTAGTTTTTGCAGACACAATGCTTTGCGTTACAGCTAGAGAGATGAAACTTTGCACGCTCCATGAGGGTCATGTGCAGAAGGTCTGACTTGAATTTCAGCCTCGTAGCTCCATGCTACCACCCACAACTCCACCTCTGAAGTGGGAGTGGTCAACTTTTTTTATGTTTTTCCTTCACAGTTTTTTTTGTGGGTGTCTCAGAGATCCCACCTTTGGAACAGTTGTCAGGGGCCTCAAGGCGGTGCCGTTCGTCTTGGTCCCATCCCTCTAGCCCCTAGCGTTACCGCGCCAGAAGAGAGAAACCTTGTACGTTTCGAACCGTTATCTCCTTCCGGGAATAATCCACCGACTCCAAACTGAGCCTGGCTTGTTTGTGATGTCCCGTTGTTCAACATATTCTGATTTCATACTTATCGGACCAACATAAGTGAGTTTTTTTTCTAAAAATTGAAAAATGGCTAAATGTTAGCAATTCCACTGCTTTGTTATTTTGCATAGCAACCACCATATGTACCCTAGCAACACCCAAGCAACCACCTTAATTACCCTAGCAACACCCTAGCAACCACTTGAATAATGTCAAGCTAGCGACCACCATAGCAACCAACATGCTTACCCTAACAACCACCATAGCAACCATGTTATTTTGCATAGCAACCACCATATCTACCCTAGCAACACCATAGCAACCATTCAAATTACCCTAGCAACAACCTAGCAACCACCATAATATGACCATAGCAACCACCATAGCAACCACGGTATTTAGCATAGTAAACGCCATATGTACCCTAGCAACGCTTTATATTTACTGACCTGACCAACATATGTGTGTTTTTTGGCTAAAAATTGAAAAATGGCTAAATTTTAAATAGTCAAAAAAGTATTTTTTTCAGACACAATGCTTTGCGTTACAGCTAGAGAGATGAAACTTTGCACTCTCCATGAGGGTCATGTGCAGAAGGTCTGACTTGAATTTCAGCCTGGTAGCTCCATGCTACCACCCACAACTCCACCTCTGAAGTGGGAGTGGTCAACTTTTTTTATGTTTTTCCTTCACAGTTTTTTTTGTGGGTGTCTCAGAGATCCCACCTTTGGAACAGTTGTCAGGGGCCTCAAGGCGGTGCCGTTCGTCTTGGTCCCATCCCTCTAGCCCCTAGCGTTACCGCGCCAGAAGAGAGAAACCTTGTACGTTTCAAACCGTTTATCTCCTTCCGGGAATAATCCACCGACTCCAAACTGAGCCTGGCTTGTTTGTGATGTCCCGTTGTTCAACATATTCTGATTTCATACTTATCGGACCAACATGAGTGAGTTTTTTTTCTAAAAATGTAAAAATGGCTAAATGTTAAATCGCCAAAAAAGTAGTTTTTGCAGACACAATGCTTTGCGTTACAGCTAGAGAGATGAAACTTTGCACGCTCCATGAGGGTCATGTGCAGAAGGTCTGACTTGAATTTCAGCCTCGTAGCTCCATGCTACCACCCACAACTCCACCTCTGAAGTGGGAGTGGTCAACTTTTTTTATGTTTTTCCTTCACAGTTTTTTTTGTGAGTGTCTCAGAGATCCCACCTTTGGAACAGTTGTCAGGGGCCTCAAGGCGGTGCCGTTCGTCTTGGTCCCATCCCTCTAGCCCCTAGCGTTACCGCGCCAGAAGAGAGAAACCTTGTACGTTTCGAACCGTTTATCTCCTTCCGGGAATAATCCACCGACTCCAAACTGAGCCTGGCTTGTTTGTGATGTCCCATTGTTCAACATATTCTGATTTCATACTGATCGTATCAACATAAGTGTGTTTTTTGGCTAAAAATGTAAAAATGGCTAAACGTTAGCAAACAACCACCATAGCAACCATGTTATTTTGCATAGCAACCACCATATCTACCCTAGCAACACCATAGCAACCATCTTAATTACCCTAGCAACAACCTAGCAACCACCATAATATGACCATAGCAACCACGGTATTTAGCATAGCAACCACCATATGTACCCTAGCAACACCCAAGCAACCACCTTAATTACCCTAGCAACACCCTAGCAACCATTTTAATTACCCTAGCAACCCCTCGAATAATGTCAAGCTAGCGACCACCATAGCAACCAACATGCTTACCCTAACAACCACCATAGCAACCGTGTTATTTTGCATAGCAACCACCATATCTACCCTAGCAACACCACCAGCATATATTTTCTAACAGTTTTACCTTTACATCCTGCAGAAGTTCAAGAGGGATCTCTCATATGCAGTGCTGCTCCTTTGCCTCGTCAAGGTGAGACATGTCTAACCTACGGTATATTCCACCCTTATGTTTGCTTAATCTCATTCTGGCATATGGTTTTATTAAGCACTAAAAACTACCTGTGCTCGTCACGTCACTCTGAACAGTGATGTCATCCTGGCATATGGTTTTATTAATCACACAAAATGGAGGAATATAACTTATTATAGCTTAAATCACATCTCCACACTACAGGCGTTCAAAAAATATATCATTTAGGCTATCTACGGTAGGTATGGTTATGGTAGGTATGGTTATGGATATGGTTTGCATGGCTGAAACTGCTTTGCCTTTGAGTTGGAGCTCGAAACGTATCACATGTGTACCTCGTTCGCCAATATGCGAAATAGAGCCATGTATAGATTTATGTCCTCCAAAGTTTGCAGGAAAGTGGGACATGTCCTATTGTATGTTAAATCACACCTACAACTGATCGTATGATATGCAAAAGTCTGCAGGAAAGTAGGTCAGGCTTTAAGAATATATACAGTGGGACATGTCTCAATTCATGTTAAATGTTCATCATTTTCTTCATAATTAAAGGTTTGAAGAGACAGAGGACGGTGGTGCAAAAGAGAAGGAGGGCCAGCCGGGCCTCGTGGAGTTCAATCAGTGGCAGGGTATTTTTTAGCTTGACAGTGTAGCTGTAATGTTAAAGTTGGTGACTTTGGAGAGCTAGACGGTAAAGATGTGCACCCGCTAATATTGGGTACAGTGAAGAAAGAAAGGGAGGGAGGCTGCTTTTAAAAGAGAGGGAAAGTATAATCTTTTTTATATTGTTTTCAGATGAAGAATTGGTGCAGTGGTGAGGCTGGAGCACCCCTGGCTTTTGCCGTATGGGTTGACTTCAGCAGTGAGTCACCCACCTTCAATTTCACAGGTATATGTAATATTTATTCAACAACATTTCAATGATTAGATCAGTGGCGATTGCTGCTCTTTGGAACAGGGGAAGCTCTGTTAAAAATGGTCAATTATTAAATTAATATTATTAAGGTGCTATATTGTTCTTTGAGGGCAAAAATTATCCCAAAACCCAGAATAGTTGGAATATAGTAGGATAGAAGCTAATGTAATAGTGTTATTTGATGCGATTTCCCGAGATATTTTAGAGGAGGCTGCGCTTCCCCTGTAGTCTTAGAGCAATCGCCTCTAGATTAGATCTATCGAAGATGACATTCAATGGAAGAACAATTCTTTTAGTATGGTCACAATCTGGCCCTGAGTTTTGATAAAAATTCTATTGAAATGGCAACACAAACCTAATTGATAATTGATAATTGGTTACGGTTAATTTAGGGCCAAAGTATCTTGAGGCCTTTTGGACCAATAACAGAAAGGCTGAGCTGCTGAACATGTACACTAGTAGGGGTGTGTCAAGTGGTATGTATAAATGAAAGTGGTGTTAAGGTTTGTTTTTGTGTCAATCCTTTCTTGAAGTTCAGAAAAGGAACCTTAACATTTGTTTTTAATGACACTGAGCGTACTGTCTTACAGATGCTTTGGGGGGTGAGAGGCCATACGTTGACCCTGATATTAGTGGCACACATTGCCGGATGGCAATTGGCCGTCTGATAAAAGAACATGGTATGACTGGCATTCTATGTTTTCAATTTCCTTATTTAAAGATCAAAATGATGCAGACTACTGAATCTGATTACACTTTAACACCCTTCTATCTCAGCACTGAGTCAGGGTTTGTCTCGGCCTGAATATTTGCCACAACACAGGCCGCCTTGGTGGCCTGAGGAGTTGCCCTTTGCCTCAGTCAGTGACGGTACGTTAGTATTGAATGACCAGCTATTACTGTTTCAACTGCATGCACACAGCATGATTTGACTTTAACTTTGTTCCTCACTATGTTCATTTTGATACACTTTGACGCATTTTTTAAAGGAAAAGGTGAAGGGCGTAAAGCTTTCACAGCTGAAAAGCTGAGGCAGGTGGTACGCTCATACAATTTATATTACAATCTCCAGGTATATATACAATTGTATGAACCTGTCTAAAACATTTTGCATACCAGTGTGTTTTACAGACTAAAACAGATTTGTACATACATATCTAACAATAATGCGCTTTTCCTTTAATCTGTTGAGCTGCAGCAGTCTGTTGAGGCACCACCATCACCCCAATCACCAGCAGCAGCAGAAACACCTGCTGCACCTCTCACCCCCCTCACCCCCTCCAACCCCCACAACAACCCACCCCACCCCATGAGGTAAGGACGCTGGGGCACAGCCCCTCTCACCCCCCACCCCTCTCCCCCGTGAGGCAAGGACGCTGGGGCACAGCGCCTCTCACCCCCCACCCCTCTCCCCCGTGAGGTAAGGACGCTGGGGCACAGCGCCTCTCACCCCCCACCCCTCACCCCCCCACCCCAGCAGCAGCACCAGCGGCAGCACCAGCAGCAGCATCAGCAGCATCAGCAGCATCAGGAGCGGCAGCAGCAGCATCAGCAGCAGAAACACCTGCTGCACCTCTCACCCCCCACCCCTCACCCCCCCACCCCAGCAGCAGCACCAGCGGCAGCACCAGCAGCAGCATCAGCAGCATCAGCAGCATCAGGAGCGGCAGCAGCAGCATCAGCAGCAGAAACACCTGCTGCACCTCTCACCCCCCACCCCTCACCCCCCCACCCCAGCAGCAGCACCAGCGGCAGCACCAGCAGCAGCATCAGCAGCATCAGGAGCGGCAGCAGCAGCATCAGCAGCAGAAACACCTGCTGCACCTCTCACCCCCCTCACCCCCTCCAACCCCCACCCCACCCCACCCTATGAGGTTAGGACGCTGGGCACAGCGCCTCTCATCCCTCACCAGGAAATTAATGTTCTGTGTTGCCTTCTTGTGTATAATAAAGTGTATTTTTCCCACCTGCCATCTTTCCTTTGACTTTACACAAAAATATCTATTATATGCTGTAAAAAAATATATAATAATAAGCAGCAGTAGCACCACCACCAGCAGCTGCACTACCAATAGTTAGAATGCATTCATTCATTTACTCATTAGTCATTTTAGTTTGTATTACTACATTCATTATTATTGTTGTAATCTCACATGTACTATGGCTACCATAATTAAAATTAGATAGATACATAGATAATGTGTCTTAATAGGCCTACAGTGAAAATACATTATATGTACAACTGTTCCAGCAAGGAGGAAGATGGGGTATGGATATTGGGCATGCATATCCACTCCTAGGCCTATATCTCCTACACTCCCCCTGTAGCCTAGTAGCCAGCATTACATTTAAATCTCTCACTTTGGCCTATGGGACACTGACTGGATCTGCTCCTTGTTATTTCAATTCAATGATCAAGATGTACTTCCCCAACCGCCCACTGCTGTCTTCGGAGTTCTGTCGACTAGGCCTACTCATGAACACTAAATTCAAGACTTCCTCAGTGGTTCCATGTGGATGCAATAAGTTGCACAGTGCTCTCTGTTCCTGTGATAGTTTACAGTGTTTCTAAAAGGCGTCTGAGGGCACATTTGTTCAACATGCACTTAGTCCATTAAGCAGTAAAGCACTAGGCTATAGGCTAACTTGTTATTATATCATTGATTGAATGGGCATTTGTTTATTAGCCTATTGCTATTGTCCTAATTACAGTCTGGCCAACATCTTCATTTGATACATGTTCAATTAAAGTGTTATATTGTTATCTATTTATGTTGCTTTGAACGGCAAAGATTAGGATAACAAGCCTAGCTCCTTATTCTTCAGCCAAGCACGTAGGCCTACGGGCCGTTGCCTAGCAACAAGGGTCAGAAGTACACGTTTTTCGATATTTTGTGTATTTATACTTATTTTCATTTAATGCCAATGTCGTGAGTCATGTACCAACTTGCTTTAACTATTTCTATACATATTATACCCAGCAAAAGTCGTCTGTTCCAGTGTTTTGCATCCTAACAATATTTTGTTTATGTTTTAATACAAAACCGTTTTAATAAACTACAAATTCGGCGCCATTGTTATAAAGCAGCGTTGAAATGAACCTACACGTCATGGGGCATGTAGTCTAATTACAGAAATAGCTATAATTTCAAAATTACAAAAATATTTTTATACATAACATGAGAAACATGCTTGAATTATTAAGATGTATCACCTGCTTGGCTATGAAGTCAAAAGCTTGCAACATTTGTAATATTTTAAAATAAATGTAATTTTCCCATTTTTGCACATGAGGTACACAAATGACAGAAACATTATTTATAACACATATCTTAAGTAATAAGCATACCAAATTTCAGACAAATCTGACCAGTGGTTCCACAATTCTGGCAACTCAAAATATTACATTTTTACACCTTTGAGGGGCGCTACTGAGGTAACCGGGGTACCTGGGGCATTAAAAACTATTGGAGATGCTTCCTTGCATCCGGATGAACAACATATGCTATTTTATTTCACCCTCTGAATATTTTCATTTTTCCTCAACTGGGCAAAATATGACCATGCGTAGCGTACATTTGGATGAGCATGACATGATGAGAACGTAAAGCAATAGTTTCAACTTTGGCAAAAAACATTTCACATGGACTTAAAGGCAGAGGGAGCTTCTGAGGGTTTGGGATGGCATCATCAACCCAACTTGGTGTGCATCCAAAACTGTCAGAAAATGCAGCCGAATGGCTGTGTGGATGGTACTTTACAGGGCTGTCGCGTAGGTCAAAACTGACCAGCAGGGTGATGTCATGCAAATCATGTTTATTTCATATCAAAACACTTGCATATATCAGATAAAAGCACAATATAGATGTTATGAGGTGCTTGGTTTGATCCATGAACTTTTGTGCATCCAAAACTGTCAGAAAATGCAGCCGAATGGCTGTGTGGATGGTACTTTACAGGGCTGTCGCGTAGGTCAAAACTGACCAGCAGGGTGATGTCATGCAAATCATGTTTATTTCATATCAAAACACTTGCATATATCAGATAAAAGCACAATATAGATGTTATGAGGTGCTTGGTTTGATCCATGAACTTTTGTGCATCCAAAACTGTCAGAAAATGCAGCCGAATGGCTGTGTGGATGGTACTTTACAGGGCTGTCGCGTAGGTCAAAACTTACCAGCAGGGTGGTGTCATGCAAATCATGTTTATTTCATATCAAAACACTTGCATATATCAGATAAAAGCACAATATAGATGTTATGAGGTGCTTGGTTTGATCCATGAACTTTTGTGCATCCAAAACTGTCAGAAAATGCAGCCGAATGGCTGTGTGGATGGTACTTTACAGGGCTGTCGCGTAGGTCAAAACTGACCAGCAGGGTGGTGTCATGCAAATCATGTTTATTTCATATCAAAACACTTGCATATATCAGATAAAAGCACAATATAGATGTTATGAGGTGCTTGGTTTGATCCATGAACTTTTGTGCATCCAAAACTGTCAGAAAATGCAGCCGAATGGCTGTGTGGATGGTACTTTACAGGGCTGTCGCGTAGGTCAAAACTTACCAGCAGGGTGGTGTCATGCAAATCATGTTTATTTCATATCAAAACACTTGCATATATCAGATAAAAGCACAATATAGATGTTATGAGGTGCTTGGTTTGATCCATGAACTTTTGTGCATCCAAAACTGTCAGAAAATGCAGCCGAATGGCTGTGTGGATGGTACTTTACAGGGCTGTCGCGTAGGTCAAAACTGACCAGCAGGGTGGTGTCATGCAAATCATGTTTATTTCATATCAAAACACTTGCATATATCAGATAAAAGCACAATATAGATGTTATGAGGTGCTTGGTTTGATCCATGAACTTTTGTGCATCCAAAACTGTTAGAAAATGCAGCCGATTGGCTGTGTGGATGGTATTTTGCAGGGCTGTCGCGTAGGTCAAAACTGACCAGCAGGGTGATAAATATATATATATACATGTATGAGCAGTTTGACAATGGAATTCTAACTATTGGTATTGCAGCTGCTGGTGGTGGTGCTACTGCTGCTTATTATTATGTTTCTTTTACAGCATATAATAGATATTTTTGTGTAAAGTCAAAGAAAAGATGGCAGGTGGGAAAAATTCACTTTATTATACACAAGAAGGCAACACAGAACATTAATTTCCTGGTGCTGTCGCTCCTGATGCTGGTGCTGCCGCTCCTGATGATGCTGCCGCTCCTGATGCTGCTGATGCTGCCGCTCCTGATGTTGCTGATGCTGCCGCTACCGCTCCTGATGCTGCTGATGCTGCTGCTGGGGTGGGGTGAGAGGCGCTGTGCCCAGCGTCCTTGCCTCATGGGGGAGGGGGGTGGGTGGAGAGGGGTGGGGGGTGAGAGGCGCTGTGCCCAGCGTCCTTGCCTCACGGGGGAGAAGGGTGGGGGGAGAGGGGCGGGGGGTGAGAGGCGCTGTGCCCCAGCGTCCTTGCCTCACGGGGGAGAAGGGTGGGGGGAGAGGGGCGGGGGGTGAGAGGCGCTGTGCCCCAGCGTCCTTGCCTCACGGGGGAGAAGGGTGGGGGGAGAGGGGCGGGGGGTGAGAGGCGCTGTGCCCCAGCGTCCTTGCCTCACGGGGGAGAAGGGTGGGGGGGTGAGAGGCGCTGTGCCCCAGCGTCCTTGCCTCACGGGGGAGAAGGGTGGGGGGAGAGGGGCGGGGGGTGAGAGGCGCTGTGCCCCAGCGTCCTTGCCTCACGAGGGAGAAGGGTGGGGGGGTACTGGTGCTGCCGCTCCTGATGCTGGTGCTGCCGCTCCTGATGCTGCTGCTGGTGCTGCCGCTCCTGATGCTGCTGCTGGTGCTGCCGCTGGTGCTGCCGCTCCTGATGCTGCTGCTGGTGCTGCCGCTCCTGATGCTGCTGCTGGTGCTGCCGCTCCTGATGCTGCTGATGCTGCTGCTGGTGCTGCCGCTCCTGATGCTGCTGCTGGTGCTGCCGCTCCTGATGCTGCTGCTGGTGCTGCCGCTCCTGATGCTGCTGCTGGTGCTGCTGCTCCTGATGCTGCTGCTGGTGCTGCCGCTGGTGCTGCCGCTCCTGATGCTGCTGCTGGTGCTGCCGCTCCTGATGCTGCTGCTGGTGCTGCCGCTCCTGATGCTGCTGATGCTGCTGCTGGTGCTGCCGCTCCTGATGCTGCTGCTGGTGCTGCCGCTCCTGATGCTGCTGCTGGTGCTGCCGCTCCTGATGCTGCCGCTCCTGATGCTGCTGCTGGTGCTGCCGCTCCTGATGCTGCTGCTGGTGCTGCCGCTCCTGATGCTGCTGATGCTGCTGCTGGGGTGGGGGGGTGAGGGGTGGGGGGTGAGAGGCGCTGTGCCCCAGCGTCCTTACCTCACGGGGGAGAGGGGTGGGGGGTGAGAGGCGCTGTGCCCCAGCGTCCTTGCCTCACGGGGGAGAAGGGTGGGGGGGGAGAGGGGTGGGGGGTGAGAGGCGCTGTGCCCCAGCGTCCTTACCTCACGGGGGAGAGGGGTGGGGGGTGAGAGGCGCTGTGCCCCAGCGTCCTTGCCTCACGGGGGAGAAGGGTGGGGGGGAGAGGGGTGGGGGGTGAGAGGCGCTGTGCCCCAGCGTCCTTGCCTCACGGGGGAGAAGGGTGGGGGGGAGAAGGGTGGGGGGGGGTGAGAGGCGCTGTGCCCCAGCGTCCTTACCTCACGGGGGAGAAGGGTGGGGGGGAGAGGGGTGGGGGGTGAGAGGCGCTGTGCCCCAGCGTCCTTGCCTCACGGGGGAGAAGGGTGGGGGGGAGAAGGGTGGGGGGGGGTGAGAGGCGCTGTGCCCCAGCGTCCTTACCTCATGGGGGGGGGGGGTTGAGAGGCGCTGTGCCCCAGCGTCCTTACTTCACAGTTTGTTGAGCCCGTACCCTAGAGTGGTACCAAACATACAGCCGTAAATGCTGCAGGAAGTGCTCCCTTGTCATGTACGGCAAATGGTGCTTCAGCCGTTTCAACCGTGCATTAAATTGCTCAGCCTGCTGGGTGTTTATGCCTGACAGCTGAGGATAGCTGTCAGCATTATAGCCAACACTGCAACCTGCACACACACAAACAATTGAAGAAAATACAGTATCGTTGTCTTGCATTGACAAGAACAACAAGTGAACAACAAGTGTAATGCGTTGCAGAACATTGCTCACCTTTGTGATTCCTCCAGTGCAACCGGTCTATGAGGAACCAGCTCCTCTGGAAGAAAGCTGGATCCCTGTTAAGGCTGAAGCTGTGCAGCTTGCATGCATTATCATAAATGATAACATCCGGTGCTGAAACCCATATAAGGAATGTAGACAGAAATCAATAGATGTTGCAGAAAATTTGTCGAAATTGGTACTACCAAAAACATGAAGGAAGTTTTTACCGGTCAGCCATCTGGTCTTCAATGCGGTAAATGGCAAGTCAACGGACTCCGGAGACTCCATTACCGCATAGCCATAGCAGACACCTAGTGTAAATATGACATGAATTTATAGAGCAAAATATAACTAACCACATTTAAATGGTGAAATGTGATTTTTGAAAACACACCATGCTTGCACAGCACTGTAAAGATTCCTGGGATGAGGGCAAAGTGCCTTGGGGAAATCTTTTTACAGCTCCTTTCCTTTTTCCTCCTTATATCTGCCTCATACACACCCCTGGCTCTCAGGATGGGGAGGAAGGGGAAAACGGCATCATCCACATCACCAGCATTAGGCTCCATAATGTCCTCTTCAGCCACTTGCTGGAATGGAGCCTTTGCCACCCTCCACACCTCTTCCAGCAGAGGCCTTAAGTGGGGGGGGAAGTGGCCAAGGGTGGTGATGATGGTCCACCAGAGGGGACACTGCTCAGCCAGTGCTTTCATGACAGAGGACAACTGTGTCACATTGTCCTCTGTCATGAGGCACTTAATAATGCCCTCCATCTCAGGCCCCAAATGAAACAGAGCACAAGCTGGCGTGGCCTTAGCCAGCTCTTTGAAAAGAGCCCTGTAGGGTTCATCAGACTTGATGCTGTGGCCCTCCTCAGCCATGTTCCTCAAAAGGGGCAAAATAAATGGGGCCTCCTTCTCTGCAACCACCAGAAGTTGAGCCCATTCTTCTTGCCCAGTTAGACCTTCCCCATACCTCTTCAGGGCCTCCCTGAGGTGTGGGGACTTGATCAAAATTCGATCACTATGACTATTGGAATGAAAAGCAAAATTGATGACTGTCATTTATTTTGTATAATTACATTTGTATAATATAATCTTGACATATGTCATACTATGACTGATGTTCATTTGTAAATATATATCAGACAAGTTGAAGGATTGCATACATATACAATGTTAAAAAATACTTATCTTCCTTCTTTCCCTTGGTCCTGAGTGGGCGGTGTAGCCTGGGGCTGCTTGGCAAACCGGCGATGATAACCAAGCGTGGTGCCATCCATCACCACAGCCCTGCAAGGAGCACATACCTGTTGTTATATGTTCAGTTGTGTTCAATTGTAATGTTGCTACTAGTATAACTACTACTACTACTACTACTACTACTACTACTACTACTAATAATAATAATAATAATAGCAATAGTGATGATGATGATGATGATGATCATGGTGATGATAATCCAACCTTGGATTAGGCCCGCATTGAGGACAACAAAAGCCCTCAACCTCTTGGATGTCCACCAATTTAAGGAACGACAGCCATGCCCACCGAAACCTCTTGTACGTTATTATCTCCACCACCCCATAGTCCTGAAGATTTATCATCAGGCTTTGATGATAATTGTACATGGAGGTTCTACAAGGGCAATGTGACAAAGTGAGCAAAGAGAAGATTGTTGGATAGTATTCATTTTCATATTTGCTCTGCACTGTAAGGCTTGCCTCTGCTGCTGCTTACCCAGAACATAAAAAATGGGACATGTAGTCCCGCAGGAGGTTGTGGTGCACAAAATAACTGCCCATCTGCAAGATGAATGGGTGCTGAGGGTGCAGCTTTCCCTCGCAAGAACCATTTGTGCAGGCATAATGGTAAGCTGGAATTGAAGTGAAAGTGTATATGAGTTAAATCGAAAGAGTGATATAAAATGAACTCTCCTTTCTTTTTCTTCTACTCACATTGGCAGGCCACTGTTGCTGTTGTACTATACAGTGGCTTTGGGGTGCCAGAGAGGATTCTCTGATTGGAGTATGGGGCTCCACAGCTGCACACTCCACCCATTGTGGGATAAAGAGTCATAGGGTTGCAAAGAGCCTTACAGAAAAGATCCTTTGAAAACAAAAAAATTGTATGTGAAACATGAACTGACATGTGGACCCCCAGATAAGTATTGCATTATATTAGTCCCATTTGGTGGATACCTTAAGGTGAGGGGGGATGTGGAATGAAATTGGGTCAATTCTCAAGGCTGTCGGAATATTTTCTTGGCCCCTTGCCCTTGACCTCTGGAGCCTATCCCCCCACTCATCCCACACTCCTTGTTCCACCTGGGTTCCGTCTGTTAGACCCTTTATATGTCTACAGGAGTGATGATCTGCACACATATGGCAATAGGGCCGCCCATCTTTGCCAGACAAATATGTGCAGTCATCACCCCTGCACAGCACAAACATGTTTGGGTCAAATGGCACTTGGTAAAAGTGTTCGCCATCCTGAGGAACATATGACAAGACATTCCATATTCCACATGAGACAATGAGCAATGTATTGACCTAGGAACTATGTTTATATATCTATATTTATCTATCTATCACATTTCTGTAACTCACATCTGCTGAGGCATACTGATGATCAGTTGCCCTGATCTCAGCCCCCTCAGCTATGATGACTGAGATCAGGGCATCAATATGCAGACAGGAACCATGCATTCCTTTGAAGTCTTTGAAAGAAACAAACAAATGTTGTTTTTCATTATTTTGCTGTACAATATATGATCATTACATATGTCAACAAGTTAATGCGATTACCAGTATACACTCAAAAAAGTCTTAAAGCTTATGTACCTTCGTACAACATGCAGCTTTTAGATGTTGTATTGATCAAAATTGATCGCTGCATGTTGCAGGAACATGTTTGGACCATATTCCTTCCATCACGAAACAGAATGTGTCTTGTTTTGACAAACACATACTTTGTTGTCTGTTTATGTAAAGACAGAGAAAAAAATTACAAGGCACTATTGTAGTGGTTATGAAGGGAACTGCTTGTATTATTGCTTTAGGGATATTGGAAACAGATATTGCATACAGATAGAGTAAATTCACATTCAAGCAAATGTAATACTGTACTACTAAAACATAATTTCATATGTTTCAGATCGCTTTTTTATAACTATGCTGTAATCTTTTGGGTATTTTCACATCTCTTTCACTGGGTCAAGTGTTGATTTTACCTTCTACTTTGGCCACGGTCTCAGGGTTGTACTAACTGTTGTGTGTACTGGCTTAAGTGTGAATTTTATATCTATCGACAGTAGATCAACCTTAGCTGGGAGGATTTCAGGTCCATTTGATGTTTTGAATTGTCTTTGCCATGGGAATGTTATTGTGAGTATTATTTACCACTGTAGAGTTTGATGGGACCAGGTAGATGGACCCAGATGTATTGCATGGCATCACCATGTCCTCTGACAGCAACCTCCCCTTGTAAACCTCCAAATCTGGTATGTCCACAAACTGTTGATAATAAATTGATGTAAAAAAAGCTACATCATTACATCAGCATACACATACATCAGAATACCATTATAGACCTATACTAGATTAAGGTAATGATTAGTCAGTTGTTGCACCCCAAAAGGGAGGGAGATTTAACTGTGAGAGACTTAAAAGCAAGCCTGGGCATTAACATGTTTGTGCAGGCAACGTTTCGTGTCTTCTTCAGGCAAAAATAAATAAATAAACAGAAGCCTGAAGAAGACCCAGCAGGGTCGAAAAAGAAACGTTGCCTGCTGTACAGTGTTGCGGACATTATATTTTTTCATTTGAGTAAGTTTTTTTTGTCCTGCACCTGCCAGAAGGTGGGATGTGCACACAATAACTTTTTGCTGAACATTAACATGTTTGTAGCATGCCTCAGATCCAACAAATCATCACATTTCTTGCACTGTATGTGGGAAAGGGAGAGCGCAATAACCTCACCTGGCCTATGTATTTCTGGAAGCTAATGTGATAGTGCCAAGATGTGGAACTAATCCATGTTCTGTTTCTATAAATTCCTACTTGTAAATGTTTCTGTAGCAAAGGGAGGGCAGTCCTATGGACCAACAGCTTGTCCTCCATGTCAAACAGCCAGACCCCATGGTATGGTGGAGTGCACGTCCCTCCCCTTCGGAAAGGGCACTGGTGCGTTTCAGGCACCCCCGTCGTACTTCACCCATGCCAAGGTGACCCACACACTAATGATTTCAGGCACCTTTCAGGCAACCCCGCTTTAACCATCTCTAGAGTGGCTCTCAGGGGCCAACATTTCCTGGGGGGTCCGTCATACGACCAACACCTTGATGCACCTCTGATTGGCCTTGTGCCAAGCCTTCCCACTCTGATTCCAGGCAATCTTGTGGCAAGCACTTCCGTTTAAGTGACTTCATAATTTTTATACTTATAAACGTTTTTTTTAATTTAGTACGAGGTACATACAGCTTCACAATGCTGCACACTTGAGCAATCACAATCACACTTAGTTACAGGTCACAGAATAGACCACTAAAAAGAATAGAATAGGAAACAAGTTCAAGTTCAAGTACTTTATTGTCATGTACTCAAAATAAATTATAAGTAATGCTGTTTGTTCAAGAGACAGCTCAACTTAAAACAGCTCAGCAAAAGTAGTAATTGGTATATTGTAAAAGGTATATTGTGTGTGTGTATGGGGGGGGGTAATGGGGTGTGTGTGGAGGGAGGGGGTATGCTGTGTGTTTGGATGTGAGGGATGATGAAATGGTGAGTGTGCATGGGGGGGGATTAATGGGGTGTGTGAAGGAGTAGGGTGTACATGTGTGTGTGTGTGTGTGCGTGGGAGGGGGGTGATGAAATGGTGTGTGTGTGTGTACGCGGGTTACGCGCGCGCGCGCGCGTGTGTGTGTGTGTGTGTGTGTGTGTGTGTGTGTGTGTGTGTGTGTGTGTGTGTGTGTGTGTGTGTGTGTGTGTGTGTGTGTGTGTGTGTGTGTGTGTGTGTGTGTGTGGAGTGGGGGGGTGTAATGGAAGGGGGGCTGTACCTGTGTGTGTGGATGGGATGAAAAGGTTTGTGTGTGTGTGGGAGGGGGGGTGATAAAATGGTGTGTGTGTGCGTGTGGGAGGGGGGGGGTGTAATGGGGTGTGAGGGAAAGGGGGCTGTACCTGTGTGTGTGGATGGGATGAAAAGGTGTGTGTGTGTGTGTGTGGGGGGGGGGTGTTGATGTCTGTGTGTGTGGGGTAATGGGGTGTTTGGATGTGAGGGATGATGAAATGGTGAGTGTGCATGGGGGGGGGGGATTAATGGGGTGTGTGAGGGAGTAGGGTGTACATGTGTGTGTGTGTGTGTGCGTGTGTGTGTGTGGGGGTGATGAAATGGTGTGTGTGTGTACGCGGGTTAGGTGTGTGTGTGGGGGTGTGAGGGAAGGGGGGCTGTACACGTGTGTGTGGATGGGATGAAAAGGTTTATGTGTGTGTGTGTGGGGGGGGGGGTGTTGATGTCTGTGTGTGTGGGGTAATGGGATGTGGGGGGGAGGGAGATGATGAAATGGTGAGTGTGCATGGGGTGGAGGGTGGTGTGTGGGTATGGTTTGGTGTTGGAGGGTAACTGAAAAGGTATATTGTAAAGGGGATTAATGGGGTGTGTGAGGGAGTAGGGTGTTGCTGTGTGTGTGTGTGCGTGGGGGAGGGGTGTGTGTGTGTGTGTACGCGGGTTAGGTGTGTGTGTGGGGGTGTGAGGAAAGGGGGGCTGTACACGTGTGTGTGGATGGGATGAAAAGGTTTATGTGTGTGTGTGTGGGGGGGGGTGTTGATGTCTGTGTGTGTGGGGTAATGGGATGTGGGGGGGAGGGAGATGATGAAATGGTGAGTGTGCATGGGGTGGAGGGTGGTGTGTGGGTATGGTTTGGTGTTGGAGGGTAACTGAAAAGGTATATTGTAGAGGGGATTAATGGGGTGTGTGAGGGAGTAGGGTGTTGCTGTGTGTGTGTGTGTGCGTGGGGGAGGGGTGTGTGTGTGTGATGAAATGGTGTGTGCAGGGGTTTGGTCTCTGCATTTATCCCAATCCGTGAATTAGTGAAACACACACAGTGAGGGGGGTGTTGGGTGTTGATTGTGTGCGTGTGGAGGGGGATGGTGGGAGTGTAAACTGTTCAGCTTCAACATGACGCACACTTGAGCAATCACAATCACACTCAGTTACAAGTCACAGAATAGACTATTAAAAAAAGAATAGAATAGGAAACAGAACAACAGTGTAAACTGTTAAGCTTCAACATGACACACACTTGAGCAATCACAATCACACTCAGTTACAAGTCACAGAATAGACTATTTAAAAAAGAATAGAATAGGAAACAGAACAACAATGTAAACTGTTAAGCTTCAACATGACACACACTTGAGCAATCACAATCACACTCAGTTACAAGTCACAGAATAGACTTTTAAAAAAGGGGTTTGGGTTTGATTCCTGCGGTCACCATTCGCCCTTGACCAAGGCACTTTAGCACAAGGAGTGATTAACGTCAAAAAAATCTAGACTGGAGTAACTCAACATTTGACATCTCCGATATGTTAAGTGTTCTAAAGACGTCAAATAGCAAAAAGCCTTATCGTTAGCAAATTGATAGCCAAGGAGCCAGAAGTGAACACGCATGTATGGCTATAAAAACTGTGCCTTCATTTTACAACTAAACACGAGAAAAAACTTTTATAACCCTTGAGCCAGCTCCTTACTACTTGATCTCAATGGTAATGCAGCGTTTGTTTGCACCTCCAAAAGCATGGCGTACCTGGTTACCTCCCAAAAACGCCCTTAAAACGCCCACAAATACCTGTATGTGTGGAAGAATGTTTAAGCGACATAATAATAAACTGACTATGTTGTGTAGTATACATATCGACATCTAAATGGAATATTATATGAAACTCATGTAAAGAGCGTAACCAAAATAATGTCTTGTAAGCATAGTCAATTAACATTACACTCGAAAGGGAGGTTATTGGTCCTCCATCCACAGGATCTTGTTCTGGAATACAAAGTGGTCATGAAGTAAATTTTCTGATATTTTGCACTGCTAAAGTGAACAAATTTGAGATACAATTTGAAAAACAACGCAAGATGTACTTACCTAGGACCACTGAGGGATCAGAGGGTGGGGTAGTCACGGAGGAGATGAAGGCAGAAGGGCAAGGGGTGGGTGTAGAAGAGATGGGAATTGGGTTGGGTGTAGAAGGGGTGGGAATTGGGATCGGACCAGAAGCAGCCTGAAATGAAACAAACTTTACATAACACTCATTTAAGAGCAACACACAATTGTGAGGCGTTCTCCACCTAAACATACACAAAGGTACTTTAAAATGATTTGTACTGTCTCCTTCAAGCCTTACGAAGTATCTGTCAGACTGACATCCTGTCAACATCTTTAAGTTATTGTAGAACGACTTATGGGGTCAACTAATGCTTAATAAGGTTTACTCACTGGACGTCTATGCCTCTTCAGAGAGGGAATGCGGTCCAAATCGAGACCATGTAGGTCTCTCTTTGTGAAGCATGAAGAGGCCACTTTCGCCAAGGTTGGAATATCTGAAAGAGAAAAGGGTTCAGTAATTACAGGCAACCTTAAACACAGGCATCCCAATATTTCTTTAAAAGAGTCTAGGTCTAAAAACCTGTGAGAAATCTATGTCTGAGTTTAAATCTTACCAATTGAAAATAATCTAGCATTGTAGGAGATGTCTCAATGCCTAACTGATAATGTATAGTTACTGTTATGCTGATGTATCATTGAATGTATAGTTACTGTTATGCTGATGTATCAATGAATGTTTTGAATTATTTTATCATTATCTTTTGGTGAATGAGTCTGAATATAGTCACATTTTGCGTTACCAATAACCCCACGTATTATCATAGATAGGTGGCTGACTGTACCAAGTAAACACAGGACGTCTCAGACTACAGACACAGAAACTATTATCATTATCACACCGGCTACAATATACATTTAACTTATTAATAACGTGAAAGCGTCAAGTTAAAAATCGCCTTATTAATTCAATATAACGCCTATCACCCATAGTTCATGTGTGCAAAATGCAATGTAAAGTAGGCCTAGTGTCAATACACTAGTCGTTTAGACGATATCATTGTTATTAGATGATATCGATCGTTTTTAAAACATCTCAAAACAAAGCCATGACTCATTGTAAATATCAAAAATGAAGATATGGGAGGTTTATTTGGAGATTCACCACATCCATCACGCCAAAATATAATCCTACCTCGTTTTCTTTTATCCGCCATTTTCAAATATGCCGCGATTGTTAGAGGAAACGGAAATACGAGCCTGTAGGAATTGAACGAATCGCATTGCGACCTTGCGCATACTAATGAGGTGGAGTTAACATGTTCTCGCCCTGGAACACGGCCTCATCCATGCCTCCCTGAGTCTCGTCGTAAGCAAGCGGGCTAGTTGAATGGCCTATGGAAAGCGGTTTAGGACATAACGTCTGTCAAAATAACGCCTCCACGTGTAGATTTTTTACTTCTTCAGGAGTAAAAAATTGAAGTCTGAGCAGACGTGATATTTTTACGTGTGCCACGCGCAAAAACTTTGCGTCTGACGTCAGAAGTAAAAAAATGACGACTGGATGATTTGCTGCAATGCCAGAGCCTATGTGCCAGAGTAGACACAGCATTGGCTGCTGGAATGGAAACAGGAAATGCAGCCGCTATAGTTGCAGCAGAAGAAACAAGATGCCAGAGCAATGTGCAGAATATTCCTGCTCAAATCGGCGGACCATCGCAAACAGGGCTCGGGGGATTACTTTCCACAAGTAAGATTTAACATTATCGTACTATTGGTTGTATTTTGTGAATGCAATATTACCAGAGAGTTGAAAAGGAGCAAGGATCTTTGTTATTACTGTATGTAAATCGTAGCCAGCTAGCTAGGCTACTTGCTAGGTGTTCAGGTGTTCACCCGGCTATGAACTGAGACTTGATAAGTCATATTCCATAACACTGACTTACATTACAACTGACACAAGAATGCTATTGTAGAAATGAATCAAATATTACTAGTATAACATTGGCCGGCGAATTTTACACAAGTGGTACAGACTGTAGCCTATTATTGGGCAGTTGCTACTTGTAGCTTAGCTAGTAATAAGTGTGTTGGTGGTAGCTTCACTATTTCCTGAATAAAGTAACTTTTCAATAGCTTAACTTCTTTATATGAAGTAGCTTGGCCAAACAAGCTACACTTTTCTTGTCATGTGAAATTAGCACAAGGCATAAAAAAAAAAGGTTTGGTTCCTGTTGGTTGTCAGTTGAGGCCATGGGTCGGTAGGGAATTTTTTGAGACTGTTGCGACCTAAAATGCCTGGATGGAAGTTGCGTTGATTTTAGCTGTTTCTTGTGGAGAAATTGCAGGAGGAAGTGAAAATTGCAAAAATAGTTTAAATTTAGGGCAATTAAGGTTAGTAAGACCAAAATCACACTGATAATCTTGATGCTTATTAAAAAGGATAATCAAAGGTAAACAGTAAGGATTACAGAAAATCAAAGTAGGCCTACTTTATTTGTGAAAATGCTTTGACTGAGGTCATTCACAAAGCATTATAGTAGAACTGTCCAAAAAACACAGTCACCTAAAGAGATGGCATCATGTCATATGTTTCAATATATTCATATGTTTTGTAATTCATATTAAGTTCATATCTTTTTAATAATTCATAGTCTGTGGCCTGCATAATTACTAATAGCCAAGTAAGTATCTAGTAATTTCATATTGATTTAAACTATTTGACTACACTTCTGTTTAATGTCATTACATTGGTGGTGTACGTCTAATTGACTGCCTGCCCCTTTAAGGACGTGAGAGTAGCCTAAGTACATTTCTGAGTGGATTGGAAGGCTTGCATCTCACTGTGTTCGGCTACGAGTGTAAATCACTTTTTGCATAGTGCATTACGATATGTGGATGCAATTGGGAATGTCTTCTATGTCATTAGTTTAAATAAATGTTAAAAAAAAACAACTCAAATGAAATCATTATTGGATCATAGAAGAGGTAAATGTCTTGCAATTTTATTAATTTCTATGATTTTGGTAGCACTACTCAAACTAAGCCCACAAGCTAGCAAACATGACATAAGCTAAAAGGACATATCCAGGTAAACGTTTGCCAATGGGTTGCATAGCCTACTCAAAAATCAGTAAACCAAGTAGGCCTTAATTAACTTACTTTCATAGCCTAGGTAGGTTAGCAACACCAGGTTGAGAGATGCAAGTAAGCAGATCATTACCGTTAGCCTTCTATTTATTGTCATCAAAACTGTAGAGGAACGAACACGTTAGGGCAGTCTTTGGTGTCATATGCAAAAGGTGCAGAAGTAAGTGTGCCATCTGGCTCAATATTCTGCGCGAGGGACTGTTGTGGTAGGTGAAATTTCACGGTGAAACTACGATGATTGGTCAAATTTGCGAAAAAGTTGCGGTGTTTGGACAAAATTGCGAGTGCCTTGGTAAGTGACGAAAACAATCGTCTTCGTGAACAGCTGTGCATAGGCTACTTTGTAAAAGAGAGAATACGCTCATCCCTATACATCAGGGGTTCCCAAAGTGGGGGGGGGGTCGCGGGACGGCGAGGGGTGGGTCGCAAAATGATTTCCATAAATCAAATAAATTTGGAAAAAATAAAATTCTGAAAAATTATGACTGGATAAGATCACCATTCACTGTAACCACCGCAAGTCATCTGTCATGTGACCGCACTTTAAAAACAGATTTTAATTCCAAGACGCTTGCTGAGTTCTGGATTTCAGTCGAGAGGGAATATCCACAGCTATCCAAGGCCGCGATGGACGTACTGACGCCGTTCTTTGCACTGACATATATTAAAAGCAAATACAGATCGCGTCTAAATGTGGAGGATGATCTCCGTGTGGCCGTCTCCACAATTAAACCAAGAATGGACTTGCTGTGTTCCGCACATAGCGCATTAGATGAGATTAACGCTGAAACGTAGTTGCCAAAATGTAAATTTGCGCAGCAACAATGTACATATGTTAACAACAGTTTGTGGATATTACCCTGACTGAGATATTCTTCTGTTAAAGCAACACCAAAGAATTTTTTGTACATTAAAATATTGTTTCCAAAATCATCAACTCGTAACAGGGTGAACGGCACTTCTGCATTCTCTTCGCGACCCTATCGGCTAACCGCACTATGCAAGTTTGCCAGATCGGGTAGCGGATCTGTAGTTCGATGGAATGAGACATAAGAAACTACAAATTTGACTTGCTTCTGATGTCGCAATACATTATACTTTCATAAAATCATGCAATGTACTCTACCTTGTCTGTAGACATCGTTATTTCCAAAGCCAGTGCTGGATAAACAAGCGTGCGTGCGACAGGAAAAGTGCTTTGGTGTTGCTTTAAAATGGAAATTAAAGTAATGTTTCAAAGTTAAGTTTGCACATGACAGCAATAACGTGCACTCATGGATATTATTTTTTGACTAAGGTATTCTGCTTTTATCATATAGTAAAGTTCTATATGTAAAATCATAACAGGCTGCTCTGTTCTTTTGTGTTGTCGTTAAGACCGTGTTTGGATAAGCCTAGTGCGTATGGCCGGTGCGCACATTTTATTTTATTTTTTGAGTCACATCCAGGGATAGTGGGGGTCGCCAGTCTCTGGCACGGTTATTTTGGGGGTCGCGGGTTGAAAAGTTTGGGAACCCCTGCTATACATAACGCAAGGGGTAATTAATGTAATTATAGTTCGCCTTTTATTTGTGGATTTATTTAATATATTTAGTGTTATTTCTTCCCCAAGCTCATAAAATAAATTTGGGTCGCACATAAATCGGAAACCGGAACCCAAGAATTTTTTTTTTTATGCCCAATTTAAAGTAGCTTCCTATGTAGTGAACTAGCCTGCTGTGTTTGTGTTACTAAGCTTGCTACACTTGACTGGGGTGGTAGTTTTGTGTAGTGAAGTTTTATTCATGGCAGAGTAACTGATAGTTTAGCTCACTACAATTTCCAAGTAGCTTGCCCAACACTGTATTATTCACATGTAATTCACCCTAACAAAAATAAGATGCATCTCAAATCCCTTTTCATTCATTTATTTATTTTATATCTCCCCAGAACAACTGCCTTGCTCAAGGACTACCACGAATGAGCTGAACGGTCTCCTCACACCCCTGGAACTGAGGAAGGTGCAGCTCTAGATTGCAGTACTGCAGGGCATCTGCTACACTGTGACTGGATATTTGATTAATGAGCTCCACCTTCATCACCTTTTTGGTATGACAACTGCTCTGCCCATGACCGGAAAGCACTGCAGAGGGTGTGAAAACTGCCCAACGCATCACCGGTTCCTCACTCCCCTCCATCGAGGCCATCCAGGGCAAGCGATGCTTGCGTAAGGCGCGCAGCATCATCAAAGACTGTTCTCACCCCAACCACAGACTGTTCACCCCACTCTCCTCAGGGAGGCGTTACAGGTCTCTCCGCACCTGAACCAGCAGGTTCAGAGGAAGCTTCTTTCCTGCGACTGTCACCCTACTAAACTCTAGCTCTGCATCCCGGTGACATCCAACGAATTTAAGCCCCCATCCCCCCCTCCCCCGCCTGATGCCTCCTTGTCTGTGCTGTCCCACCCCACCCCCTCACAACTGGACTACCCGATCCCATCCATAGTGTCTATTTATTTACAAACTTATCCATAGCCATATTCTACTGCTCTTCATCCTGCACATACACTTATTCTTAATACTATTATAATGTTACTGTTTCTGCACTACAATGGTACTGTTACCACACTGCACATAGCTGTACATACTGTACATATCTGTTTATATGGTTTATACTAAATATCCATATTTATTCAGTTTTTCATATTTATTCAGTATTCAGATTGGCAGTACCATTACTGTCTGTACATGTTGTTTATATTACATGGCCATATTTATTCTGCTCTTCTAAGGTTACTGCTAATACACTGCACAGACTTATATTTAATTTATACTACTCTAAACCACCTTCTGAAAACAACTGTACTGCACTATATCTTTTGTCTGTCTATGCACCAACTACTTTGTATATCACATTGCACTTTTCTGCTTTTTTGCACTTCTGGTTAGACACAAACTGCATTTTGTTGTCTCTGTACTTGGACTCTGCACAATGACAATAAAGTTTAATCTAATCTAATCTAATCACCTGCATTCGCCACTCTGTCTCCCATTTTCCCACTGTCTGGATGACTCGGTCCTCTTTTATGGAGTTTATCCAGTTTCATTATGTACTGCCACCTGCTGTCTGTAGCACTTTTGTTCTCAGTCTAAGTGTATCTAAGCAATTTTAGCAAGGTGGACTGGGAACATACAAAATTACATGCACCAGTTGTGCATGTACTGTCACCAGCATGACAGTAACCTCTGTCTCACTGAGCCTGTGAAGACACTCCCAGATTCTTTACTGATTGCATTGAACAGGGCTGATCTCAGCCGTTTTTAAAATGTTTCTTAATTCCTCTTTATTTGATCTCTTCATTGGGGCTGGAACCTGTGAACTGTGAATAACACATGCTGGCCTTTTTGTCTTGTATTAATGAACTGTTACACTTACTTATGCCTAAAACCAATGTCTGTTTTTTAACGATCAGAAACAAACCTACAAACTTGCACTTTTCAATGTTTATGGAACTTTTCTAACAGATATTGAACCCAGTTACACCATTTCCTTTACTTATTCCAAACCAATGTCTGTTTATCAAACTTTATTTTTGATGGCACTGAACTTAAATATGAAAACACTTGAAAATGTTTATGGAATTGTTGTATAAAATTATCCTATGGGTTGTAGACATCATGATGAGAGAACGAGTTTGAAACTGTAAAGCATGTATTCATATAACCTTAATCATAATCAAGTAATACACTGAAGTTATTCCTAACCATAATACTCTTATAACATTTTAAATAACAAGTTTAACTAATACTATTAACATACTGAAGCTATTCTACCAGAATTCCCCCTACGTGCGCTCTGTATCCCTATGTCTATGTTTGCTGCTCTGTGTCTCATTTTGTTGCACTGTGTCTCATGCTGCCTTAGCCTAGGCCTTTTGAAGAAACCAAAGTCGGCCTTGAAGCTGCAAGATAACGCGTACACAGGCTGAGCTCTACTCATAACAACCAGTAGGAGAGTGCAGGGGGTGAACGATATTTAACCCATGCACAATGTATGACCTGTGATCACTCTATACTGTACACCCCTGAACTTTCTGTAAACTTAAGGTGAAAAGTTCGTTCGGGGTAGTGTTGTGTCAGCATTTTGGAGGGGTATAAATAAGAGAGTTCTACCTTTGTTCGGGAGTGCGATCGTGCGATCCACTCAGGCTTTGCGCTATGTAGTCATTAAAGGAATTTTTGCACGGAACTCTGCCGGACTTTTGCGCCTTCTTTTTGGGACAAGTTTTTGACTTCAGCACTTATAATGGTGTATTTTTGTTACGTTGTGGGCAAGATGTTTGGACTTAATTTCTGGCCCGAGTCTGAATATCTGCCACGACAGAATTACAACTACATTTAACTCATTACAACTTGTATCAAACCAGTTTTTGTCTATGCTGTCAAACATTATGGATTATGTTCCCAGTTTTGATCTGGGATGTCATCACTTTATATGATGTACAGTAACAGAATATTCTATTACTGTTAAGCCACTATGAATATTAAAATACACACAACCATGTTTCCTGTATCAGCTCTTCTACTCTGAGTCAATTTACTCAGGTTTGTCACTCAATCACGTAGCCTACTTGGAATAGCCTACCCCTCAGGTGTCTGAATGGCTGATCTCACACTCGATCAGTAGGAAAAATGTGGGCAGGGGAAGTGGTTGAGCACTGCTCTTCCATGCCCACATCCACGGCTGAAGTGCCCTTGAGCAAGGCACCTAACCCCTCACTGCTCCCCGAGCACCGCTGTAGCAGGTAGCTCACTGCTCGGGGTTAGTGTGTGCTTCACCTCACTGTGTGTTCACTGTGTGCTGTGTGTGTTTCACTAATTCACAGATTTGGATAAATGCAGAGACCAAATTTCCCTCACGGGATCAAAAGAGTGTATATATACTTATACAGAAAGGTTCCATAAACATTTAAATGAGATCAGCCATTCAGACACCTGAGGGGTAGGCTATTCCAAGTAGGCTACGTGGTTACGGGTGCAGAGAGACCTGTAACGCCTCCCTGAGGGGAGTGGGGTGAACAGTCTGTGGTTGGGGTGAGAACAGTCTTTGATGATGCTGCGCGCCTTACGCAAGCATCGCTTGCCCTGGATGGCCTCGATGGAGGGGAGTGAGGAACCGGTGATGCGTTGGGCAGTTTTCACACCCTCTGCAGTGCTTTCCGGTCATGGGCAGAGCAGTTGTCATACCAAAGGAAGCTACTTTAAATTGTGCTAATTTCACATGACAAAAGTGTAGCTTGTTTGGCCAAGCTACTTCATATAAAGAAGTTAAGCTATTGAAAAGTTACTTTATTCAGGAAATAGTGAAGCTACCACCAACACACTTATTACTAGCTAAGCTACAAGTAGCAACTGCCTGATAATAGGCTACAGTCTGTGCCACTTGTGTAAAATTCGCCGGCCAATGTTATATTAGTAATATTTGATTCATTTCTACAATAGCATTCTTGTGTCAGTTGTAATGTAAGTCAGTGTTATGGAATATGACTCATCAAGTCTCAGTTCATAGCCGGGTGAACACCTGAACACCTAGCAAGTAGCCTAGCTAGCTGGCTACGATTTACATACAATAACAAAGATCCTTGCTCCTTTTCAACTCTCTGGTAATATTGCATTCACAAAATACAACCAATAGTACGATAATGTTAAATCTTACTTGTGGAAAGTAATCCCCCGAGCCCTGTTTGCGATGGATTTGAGCAGGAATATTCTGCACATTGCTCTGGCATCTTGTTTCTTCTGCTGCAACTATAGCAGCTGCATTTCCTGTTTCCAGCAGCCAATGCTGTGTCTACTCTGGCACAAAGGCTCTGGCATTGCAGCAAATCACCCTGACGTAATTTTTTTACTTCTGACGTCAGACGCAAATTTTTTGCGCGTGGCACACGTAAAAATTTGACGTCTGACGCTCAGACGTCTATTTTTTACTCCTGAAGAGGTAAAAAATCTACACGTGGAGGCGTTATTTTGACAGACGTTATGTCCTAAACCGCTTTCCATAATGGCCTACTCCAGAACTAGCTGTTGTGAATTTGTTGGAAATTTTAATTGATTAACACATCACATAAACTGTTATTGAGTGTTGTTGATACACTGAACTTGTGCCCTCGGAACCAAATCTGACAGCAAGCAGCTTTGGAGTTTTGGAAGTAGGCTGCAGGCAGGCAGCTGGTGAATACATAACTGGCATGCGTAAGGTAATGGTAAGGTAAAAGCAACGACCGAAATGCAGTGTTGAAACACGTGTATGAAACGTATTAAATATGCAAAACACAGGTCCGGTATAAACACTGACACCCCCCCCCCGAAAAAAAATCTCCCGTTTTTGGAAAGCTAAATGTTGTCAGGTATGGTTAAGATTAAACTAAATGCGGCGGCGGTTGGGACAGATTTATGGGGGCGAGAAGAGGAATGAAGCAGGGGATGAGGATATCATCAGAGAAATAGATAGAGAGATAGATAGATAGCTATCCCAAACATGAAATGAAGTGTTTGCACTTTCTGTGTATATTTTGTGGTATGTATTCATGCCAACAATGTTAATAAAATGATCAAATGCATTCAGTGACACTCATCTCATAAACTCATAATTCTCTTATTTTCACCGGGGAAAAAATGGCTTGTAGAAATTCTGATTGGCTAGTAACTTTAAAAAGTTACCAGCCACATCGGTTTGTAACCGTGGTAAAGTTGGTTTTATATTGAACGTTGGATATTCGACACATTCAAAAAATCTATTTAGCACTGACTACGAGGGTCAAATTTGTGTCAAACCAACTTTAATGTGTTTAAACAAGGCCTGCCTATATTACACAAAGCTTCTTTTGTCCAAAAACCCATGTTTTGATTTTATGAATGTTTTAGGCTGATAAAAGATTTCAATCTATTATGCAGCTTCACCTTTTGACTTACTAGGGTTACTAAAACACATCTCCTGAACTCGGCTTACTGCCCTTTCTAGTACACAAAGCTTCTTTTTCCCTAAAACCTACTCTTTGATTTTATAAAATTTTTAATGTTAAATGTTTCAAATCTATTATGCGCTTGCCCTTTTGACCTACCCATGTCAAAACACATCTGGTGAACTCGGATTACTGCTCTATATAGTACACAAATCTTCTTTTTCCCAAAAATCCATTCTTTGATTTTATAAATATTTTTTAATGTAAAAAAAATGCTTTAAATGCTTTAAATCTATTATGCGGCTTGACCTTTTGACCTAACCATGTCAAAACACATCTGTTGCACTCAGCTAACTGCCCTTCATAGTGCACAACGCTTCTTTTTTTCCAGAAACTCATTCTTTGATTTTATATGAATTTTTTACTATTCAAAAATGCTATAAATCTATTATGCGGCTTGACCTTTTGACCTACCCATGTCAAAACACATCTGTTGCACTCAGCTAACTGGCCTTCATAGTACACAAAGCTTATTTTTTCCAAAAACTCACTCTTTAATTTTATATTAATTTTTTACTTTATAAAAATGCTATAAATCTATTATGCAAATCGACCTTTTGACCTACCCATGTCCAAACACATCTGCTGCACTCAGCTAACTGCCCTACATAATACACAAAGCTTATTTTGTCCAAAAACGTACTCTTTGATTTTATATAAATTTTTTACTATTCGAAAATGCTATAAATCTGTTATGCGGCTTGACCTTTTGACCTACCCATGACAAAACACATCTGCTGCACTCGGCTAACTGCCCTACATAGTACACAAAGCTTCTTTTTTCCAAAAATGCACTCTTTGATTTTATATAATTTTTTTATTATTCAAAAATGCTATAAATCTATTATGTGCCTTCACCTTTTGACCTACCCATGTCAAAACACATCTGTTGCACTCGGCTAACTGCCCTACATAGTACACAAAGCTTCTTTTTTCCAAAAACTCACTCTTTGATTTTATATGAATTTTTTACTATTCAAAAATGCAAAAAAACAAGCTACATCTTTGTAGGTAGACATACATCATTTATATTTATTAAGTTAACTATATTTTGTTTTCCATCCAAAGTTCCATTTGGCTGTGTAAATCAACTGGATTTTTTTATATTTTCAATAAATGTATAATATAGATTTATAGCATTTTTTGATAATAAAACATCGGTAACACTTTATAATAACTACACACAATTCATCATTTATTAAGCCTTTGTTACTTATTAGTTAATGGTTTGTTCATCATTAGTAATTTCTAATTTATCATCAGTAAAGCATTTGTTCACACAGTTATACATAGTTTGTTCATAGTAAATAAGCCTATATCTAAAATATGTTTATACATTATTGTTAATACTTAATAAATGATGCAATAATATGTTTTTGATTAAGTAATATTTCCATTATTTAACAGTTGTAACATACACATGCACTAATAATTAGTTAGGGTGAGGATACATATTTTATAAACCACTTCCTAATACTATAATTCATAATTAACTCAGGAGTTACAAGTGGTTAGTTAATGATATTTTGTGAGCTCATCTAAAGTGAGGACTTTTTATGCCTTGCAACACATTTACAAATGAGTTATAAAGTTTACACATGCATTTATTAATTTAGCCGACACTTTCACCCAAAGCGACACATGTCAATGAAATTAAAGGGCAAGGCCACATTGGTGGACGCTGGGGTTTGAACCCCCAACTTTATGGATTACTGCATGTTAACCCAGCTCCCTATCCACTACACTACCTCTGCCCAGTGGTATTACAACAGTCAATTCAAAAATATAATATAGATATGCGTGTTTTCTATGAACAAACCATTTTTAACTGTGTGTAAACATGATTTACAGATGAGAATTAATGTAGGAATAATGCTTTACAAACGAAGAATACAGCATTTAATAATACTTTACAGATGTTTAATAACAGTGTGTAGTAGAAGAAAACAGAAACTCTTGCATAGTTGTAGGGGTTTCTGTCTGGGCCAAGGTAGTGTAGTGGATAAGGAGCAGGACTAGTATGCAATAGCCTGAAAAGTTGGGGGTTCGATTCCCAGCTTTCATTGTTATGTCAATGGCCTTCAATTTAATTGACATGTTTACGTCGCTTGTCTGCTAAATGAATGAATGTGAATGTAATCTTTACAACTCATTTGAAAATGTGTTGCAAGGCATAGAAAGTCCTCACTTTAGATAAGCTCACAAAATATCATTAACTAACCACTTGTAACTCCTGAGTTAATCATGAATTATAGTATTAGGAAGTGGTTTATAAAATATGTTTCCTCACCCTAATTAATCATTAGTGCATGTGTATGTAACAACTGTTAAATAATGGAAATATTACTTCATCAACAAAATATTATTGCAAAATGTATTAAGTATTAACAATAATTCATAAACATATTTTAGATATAGGCTTATTTACTATGAACAAACCATTTATAATTGTGCGTACAAATACTTTGTTTATGAGAATCAACATAGGAACAATGCTTTACAAATGATGATCAAAGCATTTTGTAATAGTTTGCAACTGGTTTATAATAAGAAAAGGATTTCATTATAAGTGGTTGTTTCATTACTTATTAAGTATAAATCATGTACTTACAAACATATTTTTGGATAGGCTTATTTACTATGAACAAACCATTTATAATTGTGTGAACAAATGCTTTACTGATGATAAATTATGTATGAACAAGAAACTACTAATGATGAACAAACCATTAACTAATAAGTAACAAAGGCTTAATAAATGATGAATTGTGTGTAGTTATTATAAAGTGTTACCAAAACATCTATTAAATCAAAGAGTGGGCTTTGGAAAAAATAAGCTTTGTGTACTATGTAGGGCAGTTAGCTGAGTGCAGCAGATGTGTTTTGACATGGGTAGGTCAAAAAGTGAAGGTGCATAATAGATTTATAGCATTTTTGAATAGTAAAATATTAATATAAAATCAAAGAGTGAGTTTTTGGAAAAAATAAGTTTTGTGTACTATGTAGGGCAGTTAGCTGAGTGTAGCAGATGTGTTTTGACATGGGTAGGTCAAAAGGTGAAGGCGCATAATAGATTTATAGCATTAAAATAATATAAAATCAAAGAAAGAGTTTTTGAAAAAAATAGGCTTTGTGTACTATGTAGGGCAGTTACCTGAGTGCAATAGATATGGTTTGACATGGGTAGGTCAAAAGGTCAATTCGCATAATAGATTTATAGCATTTTTGAATAGTAAAAAATTAATATAAAATCAAAGAGTGAGTTTTTGAAAAAAAGAAGCTTTGTGTACTATGAAGGCCAGTTAGCTGAATGCAACAGATGTGTTTTGACATGGGTAAGTCGAAAGGGGAAGCCGCATAATAGCATTTTTGAATAGTAAAAAAATAATATAAAATCAAAGAGTGCGTTTTTGAAAAAAATAAGCTTTGTGTACTATGTAGGGCAGTTAGCCGAGTGCAGCAGATGTGTTTTGACATGGGTAGGTCAAAAGGTGAAGGCACATAATAGATTTATAGCATTTGTGAATAGTAACAATTTATATAAAATCAAAGAGTGAGTTTTTGAAAAAAAGAAGCTTTGTGTACTATGAAGGCCAGTTAGCTGAGTGCAACAGATGTGTTTTGACATGGGTAAGTCGAAAGGGGAAGCCGCATAATATATTTATAGCATTTTTGAATAGCAAAAAATGTATATAAAATCAAAAAGTACGTTTTTGAAAAAAAGAAGCTTTGTGTACTATGTAGGCAAGTTAGCTGAGTGCAACAGATGTGTTTTGACATGGGTAGGTCAAAAGGTGAAGGCACATAATAGATTTATAGCATTTTTATAAAGTAAAAAAATAATATAAAATCAAAGAGTGCGTTTTTGAAAAAAAGAAGCTTTGTGTACTATGTAGGGCAGTTAGCCGAGTGCAGCAGATGTGTTTTGATATGGGTAAGTCGAAAGGGGAAGGCACATAATAGATTTATAGCATTTTTGAATAGTAAAAAATTTATATAAAATCAAAGAGTGCGTTTTTAAAAAAAAGAAGCTTTGTGTACTATGTAGGCAAGTTAGCTGAGTGCAACAGATGTGTTTTGACATGGGTAAGTCGAAAGGTCAAGCTGCATAATAGATTTATAGCATTTTTGAATAGTAAAAAATGTATATAAAATCAAAGAGTGCGTTTTTGAAAAAAAGAAGCTTTGTGTACTATGTAGGGCAGTTAGCTGAGTGCAGCAGATGTGTTTTGACATGGTTAGGTCAAAAGGTCAAGCCGCATAATAGATTTAAAGCATTTAAAGCATTTTTTTTACATTAAAAAATATTTATAAAATCAAAGAATGGATTTTTGGGAAAAAGAAGCTTTGTGTACTATATAGAGCAGTAATCCGAGTTCACCAGATGTGTTTTGACATGGGTAGGTCAAAAGGGCAAGCCGCATAATAGATTTGAAACATTTAACATTAAAAATTGTATAAAATCAAAGAGTAGGTTTTAGGGAAAAAGAAGCTTTGTGTACTAGAAAGGGCAGTAAGGCGAGTTCAGGAGATGTGTTTTAGTATGGGTAAGTCAAAAGGTGAAGCCGCATAATAGATTGAAATCTTTTATCAGCCTAAAAAATTCATAAAATCAAAACATGGGTTTTTGGACAAAAGAAGCTTTGTGTAATATAGGCAGGCCTTGTTTAAACACATTAAAGTTGGTTTGACACAAATTTGACCCTCGTAGTCAGTGCTAAATAGATTTTTCGAATGTGTCGAATATCCAACGTCCAATATAAAACCAACTTTACCACGGTTGGCTGGTGATCAAAAAAGTAAATTTAGAACCCTGCTTACAGCTAATGGGCGCTAGCCGGTGGGGAGACCTTCTGTGGATATACCAATGGAGGGAATAGAGGGTTACCGAGGGAGATCGCGGAGCTCTTTGGAGTTCACAGGACAAGTAGGGCTAGATCGCCCACTCTGTCGTCCATTGTCGTTAGTTAGGCTAAAACTCACACAGCCTCTCCTTGCCCTGCTCACACACACACAACGGAGACTCCCCTCCGTGGTCTGGCTAGCCTCATAAGCGGACCGGGGAGTGCGGTCGCTCCGGGCACGACTGCCACGACCGCAAAGGGAGCCTACGTTTGGCCAAATCTATCTCGCTGAATTGTTGTATACGATGCTTATTTGTGATTGCTGGGGGGAGGGGGGTGCTACTAAAGATGCCGCTGGTTAGACAGGCAAAGTTATCAGCAGCAACATAAGAGCCTTAATAATGTAAGGGTGACCAGACGTCCTCTTTTCGGACATGTCTTTTGAAACCTAAAAATGTGTCCGGGCGAAATATCAAAGTCGTCCGGGATTTTGTTATTCTAGCCTCAAACATGTTAACAGCGAATTTGCATTGCTCTCTATTTCATTGATGGATATATCTATGTCATGGGCGTAGATTTAGGGTGGGACGCTCATGACTAGTCCTAACCAATATTTTAAGATGAAAAAATTGTCCCCACCAATATTTAAGCGAACTCATTTGTGGTGCTGATCATTCCGACAGCCAGCACGACAGTACAAGAAACGTCGTCATTTGATTGGCTGAAAAACCGAGGGGGGGTGGGGGAGGGTTATCTGACACGCATGTTGCACGCTTTATTCTTGCACTGGTAGTCAAGCGAGCAGGTGTGTCAACGACAACGGTAGGCTAAGTTAGGGCTGTCTGTCAATACATAGGCCTACCCCATGAAAGGCCAGAATTTTGATATTCCCTTTTCCCTTCAGCATAGGCCTACATACAAACCCCTTTTTGTGGTGTGTAGATCAGCTATGCCACCCAAGAAGAAGAAAGGGGACATACGAAGCTTTTTCAAAAAGCAGACTGTAAGTAAGCAAAATAACTAGCCACACAAGCTAGCAGTGGTAGTGACCAGGCTTTCAAATTATGCAGATTCTATTATGTGGAAAAATAGTATTAACTGGTGATAGCATATGTTACCCAGGATATTGTTAAAGATAAACCTAGCTTCTGTAATCTTTCAACCAAGGTGTTGATTAGGGGTGTGCAGCACGGTCGCATAGAAGTCGCGCTATCACAATAGATGCTATTACCAAGTCACTGAATGTTAATTAGCCTACCTTAAGTTAGAATCTTGGAAGTCACAATAAACATTGGATCTGGACATTTTTCGTTTCTATTCTGTTTATGTTATGAATTTCTGAGTGTAGCCTACACAATGCAGAGAAATAAAAGGGAGACCCAAATTCGTTTGAAGGACTGTCATTGCATTGTTATGACACATGCTGTAAAAACGTGTTGACAATGTGAATAAGTTAACACTGTTGGTTATTCAAATATAATGAATCATTATTTGATGAATAATATCCAAATAACACTATCATATACAATATGGTAGGAGGGTTAAACTCGCTAGCCAAAGGATAGGCTACAAAATGAACTAGAATTGCGGTTCCGAGGAACTGCAAGAGTGGGTTTGATCAGGGGCATGGAACTCGGCCTCATCCAAGGATTCCGACGGTACCTCATTTATGAAAATCGGGCACATGGATCAAAAGTTATCTGCATTAACGCAACATCCAATAAGCTAAAACGCATAAATAACGTGGTTGCTATGGTGGTCGCTAGGTTGACATTACAGGGGTGGTTTCTAGGTTGTTGCTAGGTTAATTAGTTAGTTGCTAGTAAGCCATCTTAGGCTGACGGCATAAAGTGATTATTTTAAGAGATACATTTTCAAACCAGAACTGTGTATAGGTCATGGTTAAAAACGTATCAGAATCTCAGAAATAATCACGTAATGCAGCCAGTTTAAGATTTTTTAAGAAGTCAGATTTTTTAAAGGCAATCAAATTTCTGCTGACTCTCTTCTGGCTGCGGTTAAAGGCCAGCGCCTCCTGAGAGGCCTGAAGGGTCACTTCTGAGGTTGTTGGCTGCTGGAACTGAAAAATGGACTGCATTTTCTTGAAAGACAATGTGACTGAATGTGACTGAAGTGCGGGCAAAGTTTGCACAGAAATGTACGATTTTTCCCACCCTCATCGACCTTGTCATAAAACTTGTTTAAATGATCACACGACGCCTCCTTGCTGCTTTGTCGTCTACATCAGCCTTTCTCAAACTTCTTTGACCTGAGGCCCAGTCAAGGCATACTTTGGGGTCATAGGGCCCACCTACATGAACCCACCCCCCCATCAAATTGTAATGATATCACAATTATTATTATTTTTATACTATATTGCCTACATGCACTTCAAAACAGTCAATGTTTAAAGTGCTAAGATTGTTCACAAAAGTTTGTGAAAGCATGCACATCAGAGTACTGCTTTACTAATGTAAAATATAATTAGGCCTACACTAGTTTCATTGTTTTTGCATTGTTGCATGATTGATATGCTATTTAATTACATTTCATTTGAATGCCTGAATGTAAGAATTCAGGAAACACAATAGCAGCTTTTAACATTTCTGCTGTTTACTAGTTTATGTAAATCACATAACACATGAACTGTTTACATACTACTGATAGCCCATTACTGTACACAATAATACTGTGCCCATTCATTAACATATATAAAACATCAGGCGTCTTGTTTACACATTTAAACCATATTTGCACTTCGAATGCACTTCGTGAATTGCCTCCCAAATTGTTCCATTCTTCCTATGTCACTAAAGTCCTACTGTATTTTATATCAATTTCAATATTTGACATCTGCACATAAGGTCTACTCATCTAGACAAATTAACGGACAGAGCCTTCTGATAAGGCTGATTATTGCATCTGCAGTGATGTTATTGTGGCATCCGACGCGTTTTCGCTCGGATCCACTTTGGCAAGAGTAGACAGAGGTCTTGTACGCGTAGGTATCGTTATCCTTCGTATTTATTATGTTCGAATGCATATGTTACATAGTAGACTACGATCACGACCACGGTCAAAAAACTATCTTCCTCCACTCCCGCCAGCTCATTCAAACTAATCAGCCGATTCACCTGTGTGCGCGTATCTAAGTAGGCGGAGCGGAGGCACCCCAATCCGTGCCCACAATCAAGCACCCTGTGACACAAATGCGCTACATATTACAAACTATAAAATAATCTTACATAAATTATACTCATACTAACTTATAAATTACAAATAACTTGAATAGCAGAAATGGCTCCAACATCCCGGCCCCTAATTGTCCATAATATTTAACAATTACTCTAAATACGTATGGAGCCATAATGTAAAACTAAAATAAAAATGTTATCTGATGCTACCCTAAACCAGTGCAAACATCAGTCCACAATAATCATCATCCATTAAAGGATGTCAAAACATTTCAGGACAATACATTTGGATATATATTTTTTTTACATTTGTTTCTTTTTTTTTCTTTTGTCCTTCTTTTTTTTCTTTTCACAATCAGTGATCCCCAGAATCCCCCCCAAAGGCCATGGTGTGTGTGCACAGTCTATAGAGTCCAATGGACAACAAAAATTTCATGAGGGTAATGTGATGCGAAAATGTGGAGTCCATGTATGTGCAGATCAAGGAGTGTAAATGTAGTTTAGAAGTCCATGAGTGCAAGTGTACTGGTGTGTGGGCACGCAAGTCCAGATATGTAGGTTTGTCAGTATGTGAAGGCGTGCAAAGTCAGGGTCAATGAAAGGGTCAGTCAGAGTCAGAGTCCAGACAAGTTAGGCCTCCAGGAGTAGGCATAATTTAGTAATAGGCCTCTCCAGGATGTTACTCTGGGTTCGAACTTTCACTCGTCGTACATATCCTCTGCTGTCTGGGATTGTCTCGATCACTCTCCCCATAGGCCATGAATTGCGCGGTGATGTTTCATCCACAATCAGTACGATGTCATCTGTCTTGAGGTTCTTTCTGATCACGTTCCACTTTTGCCTTTCCTGCATAAGGGGTAGGTACTCTTTGACAAAGCGCTTCCAGAACAGGTCAGTGATGTACTGCACCTGTTTCCATCTCCGTCTGGAATAGCAGTCATCCTTCCGAGATAATCCTGGTGGCAGCAGGGGTTTCCCTTTCAGCAAGAGCAGATGGTTAGGAGTAAGGGCCTCTGGATCACGCATATCATTTGAAACCGCAGTGATAGGTCTATCGTTCAGAATACTCTCAACCTCACACAGAACTGTCTGCAGGCTCTCGTCATCCAGCATCTGCTGTCTGATTACGGAATAGAGGACCTTTTTGATGGTACGTATGAGTCGCTCCCAAGAGCCTCCATGGTGTGAGCCAAAGGGTGGATTAAACCTCCATGCTATTCCTCTTGCTGATAGACGTTGTTGGATCTGGCAATGATTTAGAAGAGAGAGTGCTTCTCTCAACTCACGTTCCGCTCCAACAAAGTTGGTGCCGTTGTCAGAGAACATTTCTTTGACCTGACCCCTTCTGCACATAAATCTTCGGAGAGCACAGATACAGGAGTCAGTGTCTAAAGAATGTGCAAGTTCTAGATGGACAGCTCTACTGACTAGGCAAGTGAATAAGACTCCGTACCTTTTTACCACAGACCGGGCCCTCTTTGCTTCAATTGGGCCAAAATAGTCGACTCCCACGTAGGTGAAGGGAGGATAGTCCGGTAATGTGCGGCTTAAAGGCAGGTCGGACATTTTCTGCACACTAGGGGGAGTGTGCCAACGTCTGCAGAATATGCAGTCCTTCAAAATCTTTCTGGTGGCAGAGTTGGCTTTTAAAACCCAGTATTTCTGGCGAAGCTTTGAAAGCATCTGGTTTCTGCCTCCATGTCCAACTAAAAGGTGAGTGTGACGGAGGAGCAATCGGGTCAAATGGCTGTCTTTGGGTAGAATGGCTGGATGCTTGAATTCTTCTGGCATTGCCATCCTGTTCAGTCTCCCCCCTACTCTAAGTACTCCATCACAGAGGTAAGGATCGAGTTTATAAAGCTTGCTGTTTTTCTTTATGCAAGTCTTTCCTGCTTCCAGTGCTGAGATCTCATCCAAGAAGTGCTGCCGTTGCAGACAGCGCATGAGTGCCTTCTCGGCACGTGCAAGATCTTCAGTAGATAGATGTTCATAGGTCTGAACTTTGGCCTTTATACCAGTCTGATGGTCTGAGAGTGCCTTCTTTGCTTTACTTAAATGCATGAGCAGGTCCTTGAATTGAAGAAGCCTTGCTGTTGCTCTTTTTAAGCAGTCCCATGAAGAGAAGTGCTGAATGAATTCAATGACCGGATCTTGTTTTTCTGATGCAGCTGTGCCAAAGACTGCAACAGTCTTCTTGACCTCTGGGTCATCGTCAGGAAGAGAGACAGAATTCTCTGGATATTTTGGCCAATTTTTCTCAGACTGTTTCAGAAAGACTGGACCATGATGCCATCGATCAGACTTCAAGAACATCTCAGCAGTCAAGCCCCGTGAGGCATCATCCGCCGGGTTTAGGGCGCTTTTCACATACCGCCACTGAGACTTTTCTGACAGATCTCTAATGGTAGATACCCTGTTCGCCACATAAGTCTGAAAGCGGATGGTGTCATTGAAGATGTATTTCATGACAGTGGTACTGTCAGTCCAGTAGACTGAAGGCTGAAGAGAGTACTCAAGTTCCTTTTTCAGCATTCTGTTGATTCGAACAGCCAGGACTGCAGCTGCCAATTCCATTCTGGGGATAGTGATCGGTTTCAACGGAGCTACTCTTCCTTTGCCCATCACGAAGGCAATATGAATGAGACCTCTGGTGTTGGTGAGTCTTAGGTAGCTCGCTGTGCCATATCCCACCTCACTGGCATCACTGAAATGATGCAGCTGGGCACTCCAAACTTCCCCAAAGTCCTGTGGCCGGTAACATCTGCTGATGTTCAGGGTCGTCAATTGGTTTAGACCACCTATCCATGACTCCCATCTCTTGGCACAGGCGGGCGGAATCTCTGAGTCCCATCCATAGTTTCCCTTACAGAGTTCTTGCATTATCCTCTTTACTGGAAGGACCATAGGCGCGAGAAATCCGAGAGGATCGTAAACAGAGTTAGCGACTGAGAGAATGCCCCGCCGTGTGTAAGGCTGTTGTTTCAGAGAGATATTGAAGCGTAGGGTGTCTGTAGCAATGCTCCACTGAACGCCAAGAGCACGCTCTAGTGGCAGGTCGCTCTTCTCCAGATTGACATCTACAATCTCCTTCAAGGCTCGATCTTCTTCTGGGATTGAGGCTAGCACAGAGTTGCTATTGCTAACCCATTTGGTCAATCTGAAGCCTCCTGTAGCACATGCTACTCTGAGCTCCCTGACCAGACATATAGCTTGGCTGTCCGAGGCAACAGACTTTAGGCAGTCGTCTACGTAAAAATTATTCCTGATGGTATTCAGAACATCTGTGGCCACCTTACCCTCATTGTCTAAGGCAGTCCTCTTCAATGCATAATTCGCACAGCTTGGCGAGGAGACGGCACCAAAGAGATGCACTACCATTCTGTAGTCTGTGAGGGGTTGACTGACATCACCATCAGGCCACCATAAGAAACGCAGAAAGTCAGCATGATTTTCAGGGACTCGGACTTGATGGAACATCCCCTCAATATCTGCCATCATGGCTACTGGTTCCTGTCTGAATCTGAGGATAACGCCCAGAAGTGTGTTCGTGAGATCAGGTCCTTGAAGTAGCTGAAGGTTCAATGAAGTGCCCTGAAATGATGCAGTACAGTCAAACACAACACGAATTTTGTTCTTTTTCTTATGGTAGACGCCGTGATGGGGTATGTACCACACCTTACCATTGCTTTTAGACAGTTGGTCATCCGGTACTCTTTCTGCATGACCTTTATCGAACATTGCCTTCATGAACTTTGTGTAATCGGAGTGAAAGTCCTTGTTCCTTAAAAGTTTCTTACACAGAGTCATGGCTCTCAGCTCGGCTACGGCCTTGTTGTTTGGCATGGTCAACTTCTCATTACGAAAGGGCAATCGCATCACATAATGACCATCCTTCTTCACGACTGACTCATCAGCTATCCTCAGGAACTTTTTGTCCTCAAAGGACAGCTCCGCTTGCTCTTCACAGGCCCTTTCCGGGAAGTCGAGATTGTACTGCTTGACCAGCAGATCCTCCAGTTTTGCCACATGGATTCTGTTTGAAGAGACACAGAGTCGGCCACGTTCATCAGTATGTGCTCCGGCACTCAATGGACCATTGATGAGCCATCCTAGTTCGGTCTTAACAGCATAAGGCCCGTCTCCTTGGCTATGTACTATCTTCCAAGGCTCTAGTGCCCATGGGGCATTAGCTCCAATAAGCAGACCAATGTCTGCTTTAATGTCGGTAAGTTGAACGTCTTTCATATAAGGCCACTTTTGTATGTCTTTTCTCGTAACAATGTTTTCATGGCTCACTGGAATGCTGGATTGCGTGAAGATTTCGGGTAAGTGTGTGAAGTTCATTCCGTCAATGCTGCTCACCTCTAAGCCAATGACACGGTAAGTACTCAGAGGTTTCTCTTGTCCCATAGTTTTTAATAGGATTTCAGTTCTTCTGCCCTCAACACACAGATCTTCCATCAGCTTCTCCGTGCAAAAGCATGCATTGCTTCCAGGATCGAGGAATGCGTAGGTCTGTATGATTTTGTTGCCCTTCACGGCTTTCACCTGCACAGGCACAATGGCCAGTTTACAGTCGGATATGCCGGCCCCAGTATGCTTCGTAGACATAGTAACTGCCACAGAGTTGCTACTGATAGCTGCGGGGACTGCACACTGTTTCATTCGGACATTATGGCTAGTCTGGCTCTGCGCAAAAGGCCATTGATCTGAGGGTTTTTGCTGATGGATATGGAGAATTGTTGGATGTTTTTTCTGACATGATTGGCAGGTCAAACGCTTTTTGCATGCACTACTTGTGTGACCTTTGACAAGACAAGCGAAGCACATTCCGTTTTCTTTTAAAAACTTAATTTTTTCATTATGTTGTTTGGCTGCCATCTGGTGACAAGATTCCATGAAGTGATTTCCTTTGCAGAAAATGCATGGCCTGTTGAACGCCACTCTTGAGAGGTTCTCAGGTTCTCTTGCTCTTTCCACAGTCAGTGGTGCATCAGCTACTACCGGAGTGATTGTGGTAGCAAAGCTTCTGCTCACAGTTTGCTTACGTTCAGGTGTTTTAAAGATTTTAGCAGTTGACTGTTGAAGAGAGCCAAACACTGGGTCTAGTAATATTTTAGATTGCTTTTCAATAAAATCAACAAGATGATGAAATCGAGCTCTTCTCTGTGTGTTTTCCTGTATTTCACATGCTTTCCCTCTCCATCGTTCCTGTAGTTTAAATGGTAGTCTTGACAGGATGAGTTTTAGATTGGATGGGGTGTCGAGCTCAGACATATCCGGGAGGTCTCTGGCTACATTACAACAGCTTCGCAAGTACAAGGCATAGCTGTGCAGCTCTTTTGCGTCCTCAGATCTAATGATATTCCAGCTTAAGGCCTTTCCAATGTAAGCAGTTGTGAGGCGATATGGATCTCCAAAATGAACATCTAGCAGACGTCTGGCTTCCCCATATCCACGATTTACATCCATATGTAGGCAGCTTCGAACTAACTCTTTTGGCTGCCCAGAGGTATATTGTTCTAGGAAATAAAGACGGTCCATGTTGTTGTCAGTTTTTCCTTCCACACAGTGTTCAAACGCATGAACAAATGGGCGATAGCTCAGAAGATCACCATTGAAGACAGGTATTTCTCTGATTGGGAGAGAAAGTTGCTTCTGTTGCTGAATTATTAAATCTGCAAGGTCATTTTGAGTGTTGGGCGGACTGTGTGGCAGTCCAGGTGGCATTTGAGGAGCCAGAGGGGGTATAACATGTTCTGTTGCTCGCCTCCTTCTTGTGGGCCGGTATCCACTATTTGCTTGTGCTTGTGTTTGTGTTTGGGAAGTTATTCCAGTAGTGAAAGAAGGCCTGTTTATTATTGGTTTTGGCTGTGGTATTGGTTCCTCCATAATTTTCTGGAGAGGTGTCTTAGGAACAGTACCAAGTCTTGTGAATTCAACAGGAGATCTTTCAGCATAATTTTCTAAATAATCATTCATTCCATCACCTTGATCTTGTGAAGCAAAGTCCCTAGTAGATTGAAGTACACTTGATTCATAAATCTGCAAAGTTTTCAATTTTGCATCAGCAGCAGCAATTTTAGTTTGTATATCTACTAATTCCATTCTGCTTTGAAGCTGTGTTTTTTCGATTTCAAGAGCATGCATTTGTTGCAGACCTGCTGCCTTTGCTCCAAGGGCAGCTCTCTCAGCAGCAGCTTGCGCGGTCATAGAAATGATTGACGCCCTTGACGAAATAGACGTCTTTGACCCAGCCCTGGACACACTATCCCCTGGCTTAATTTCATCCTGAGCGGTCTCTGATTGAGAGTTTTTGGGTGCTTCTAATTTTGATTTTATCCAGTCATCAACACGACTTGTATAATCTTCAAACATACTCATTCTAGGCTCAAACCATTGAGTTTGATCGGGCTCCTTTTCTTCCTCCGACATTAATGCCTGCACGGATGCGTGCGCTTCTTTTAATTCATTCATAGCACCTTTTAATGCATCAATACTCTCACTTATCACTTCAACGTTAGATCCATTGTCAAACAATACTTTTACTTCATTCAGCCTTCTCGTACAAACCCCTAGTTTTCCGCTTCGGGTTGCGCTTAAGCCTTTACGTTCTGATTGTTCATCCACTGGATTAGACATCGTTGCAATTAAGGTGAAAGTTCCGCAGTTTGATCAATCTCCGTTTTAGTTATTATTGCATTTATTTCTGCGGTCTAATTCCAGCGTTTGAAGTCCTTGTAGCTTGGACAATGTTTTATGAGTTCATTTAGAATGTTTGACTGATGTTTTATGAAGCATTTGCTGGCATATCCGTAACTTCGGAAACAAACTTTTACTCACGGACCAGGTGCAACAGGTGAATAAACGTGAAGCAATCCTTCGATGCGTTGGGCGAAAATCCTCTTGGTGAAAGTTTCCAGGAATTAAATCCCTCGTACAAGAGAGTGTCCAACTTTCTAACTACGAAAAGCCGCCTGGTAGAGTTTTTTGACTTATATTGTGGCATCCGACGCGTTTTCGCTCGGATCCACTTTGGCAAGAGTAGACAGAGGTCTTGTACGCGTAGGTATCGTTATCCTTCGTATTTATTATGTTCGAATGCATATGTTACATAGTAGACTACGATCACGACCACGGTCAAAAAACTATCTTCCTCCACTCCCGCCAGCTCATTCAAACTAATCAGCCGATTCACCTGTGTGCGCGTATCTAAGTAGGCGGAGCGGAGGCACCCCAATCCGTGCCCACAATCAAGCACCCTGTGACACAAATGCGCTACATATTACAAACTATAAAATAATCTTACATAAATTATACTCATACTAACTTATAAATTACAAATAACTTGAATAGCAGAAATGGCTCCAACAGATGTATCTGACTTGACTACATCTGTTGGTGTTTTGAAATGCCACAGTTACCATAAAGCCTTAACCTTTACATCCACTGACATCTAAACATCCAGTTTGTTGAGGACATTTGACATGTGTTGCCTGCAGTTATGGGTGCTAGGAGAAGAACATTACAATGTTTACCTAGAGTCCATCTCTTCAATAAACCTTATGATGTGATATTATACCATGTTTATTTTCTTCCTGTGTTGTACTAGATACATTGTGAAACTAACATGTCTACAGCTAAACACGCCATTAACAGTGCAGGGATTTTATCACAGTGGTAAGATGTTACTATACACAATATGTACCTTGTGGAGTTGTGAATATTTTAACATTGACACTTCAGCGGTGGAGGTGGGCTAGTGTATCATATGTGACACCGTTGTGTCCACAGATCTGTGATGTAGTATCTGACGTGATTACATCTACGTCTTTGGGCATGTTATAAATCGCCAGAATCATGTCTAATGCATGCACATTTTAATGCATGTTTTTCTGAATTTCGGAGGTCTTGTTATGAAAGCTGTTTCCCAATCATTCATATGGGAAAAGGTTCTTACACTTTCAACATAAAGTTTGTATATTTACACTTCAAATTTCGTTACAGCATTTATATCACTGCTACTGGCCTTAAGTTCGTAAGTTTTTAGAGGGGGTGGTATTTTTAGGTGTAGCTGGACTAAGTTAGCTTTACTGAACTCAACTCGTGTTTTTTCTGGAGCTGCGTCCGTTTTACACTTACGGTAGCATAATGAGGGTCTCTACATGTAAACCGAAGCATTGAGAACGTTGTAAGTGTACAGGCAATTTATTAAAAGGTTTTACACTTACGGTAGCATAATGAGGGTCTCTACATGTAAACCGAAGCATTGAGAACGTTGTAAGTGTAGGCTACAGGCAATTTATTAACAAGAAACACACCCGCCATCTCTTCCGTGTATATCCTGTTGCGTTCAGTTCTCATTCTCAGTTTCACGCGAGATTTAACCAGAGTTCTGTTTTTTCCCAAGATGGCGCCCGTCTGTATATGTGAACGAGACGTGAACGGTACTGTTTTTCTTTTTAATAAACTGCCTGTAGACTTACACAGTTCTAAATGCTTCGGTTTACACGTAGATACCCTCATTATGCTACGGTGTAAGTGTGTTGCTATTTGGAGCCTTAGTAGCGATTTATTTTTACTACGTTTAGTTCAAGCATCGTTGTTTGGTGGGTCAGGTGACGACCCGTCGAATCACAGCACAGCACCCAGAATGCATTGCAACAAACCGTCATGAAGGGACTCATCATTAGGTCGGCTTTAAATAGCATACAGAACCTATAGTAATTTAATGTTGTCTGTAAGCTCCACAGATCGTGGCAAGACAATTGAATTGAGTGTGGACTTCTTGCCGGGCAATAATGAGTAACTTGAACTTGGTAGTGCTGCGTGGATGTGCATAATATCTGTATGAAAGTGTGTTTCTCAATGTAATAATCTATACACATGACTAAGTTTGAATAGAGCTAGCTAGGCATAGGACTGGGCTGAATGGATTGGGAAAATACTTTTTTTTTTTTTTTTTTAATGACCTATATGAACATTGTTTGGCTTTAAAAAAAAGATGAGACAGCGCTTCGCGCTGTCTCATCTTTTTTTACATTACCTTTACACTTAGTGCTGGCAAGACATTGAACTGGGCTTCATTCGAGGATTCCAACGGTACCTCATTCATGAAAATCGGACATACGGGTCAAAAGTTACATGCACACACCTTCAGAACTCTGCCAGGTGCAAGCTTAAACAATTAGAGCTGTGATGTCACAATCGAATTAGAATCCTTGAACATTCCGCCATTCATTTCAATGGGGCCCAAAAACGCCGAAAAACGGGAATACCGCGAAAACGACAAGGGCCAGCGACACAAAATTAACAAGCAAGTTACACCGGTTCGGGCCTGAATTTTTGGAGTTCGAACCGCGTCGATAGCTCAAACGGTCTAGGAGCAGTAGTTCGGCCAAAAAGTGGGTGAAAAAGAAGATATAACTAGAATTGCGGTTCCGAGGAACTGCAAGAGTGGGTTTGATCAGGGGCATGGAACTCGGCCTCATCCAAGGATTCCAACGGTACCTCATTTATGAAAATCGGACATACGGGTCAAAAGTTACATGCACACACCTTCATATACACAGACAGCCCAGCCCAGCCCATTAGAGCTCTGCCAGGTGGCTTAGAACTCTTCCAGGTGCAAGCTTAAGCAATTAGAGCTGTGATGTCACATTCGAAATTTGAATTCTGAACATTCCGCCATTCATTTCAATGGGGCCCAAAAACGCCGAAAAACGGGAATACCGCGAAAACGACAAGGGCCAGCGACACGAAATTAACAAGCAAGTTACACCGGTTCGGGCCTGAATTTTTGGAGTTCGAACCGCGTCGATAGCTCAAACGGTCTAGGAGCAGTAGTTCGGCCAAAAAGTGGGCTTATAGGAAGATATAATAATAAGAAAACTTAAGAAGAACAATAGTGGGCTTGCTCCGCAAGCCCACAGCATGGCTGTCTTGCTGGATCAAACCCACTAATAAGTAAACTTAAGAAGAACAATAGTGGGCTTTCAGCCATGCTGTGGTCTTGCTGGATCAAACCCACTAATAATAATAAGAAAACTTAAGAAGAACAATAGTGGTCTTGCTGGATCAAACCCACTAATAAGAAAACTTAAGAAGAACAATAGTGGGCTTGCTGGATCAAACCCACTAATAAAGAAAACTTAAGAAGAACAATAGTGGTCTTGCTGGATCAAACCCACTAATAAGAAAACTTAAGAAGAACAATAGTGGGCTTGCTGGATCAAACCCACTAATGAACCACTTTGTACTGTATGCAGGAAAGACAGCATCAAACCACTACAGATGGATGGCAGGTTGAGGAAACAGCATCAGGGCTTCAGGTGAGGTTCTAATTATTAGCCTATGTCAAATTGTCAATTCAGTTGGAGTCAGCAGCATTGCTGTACAATATAATGAAATGGAGTAGATTCACTTCTGATATTCTGTATTGCCAACAGTCTGAAATAACAAAGGAAATCGCCATTAAGGCATTACTATCTTACAGCAAAAGAATTCCAATTACAGTTAAGCAAATACAAATATAATTTAGAGTCGCATAAATTCATAGACATATTCAGTCCTAAACTATGGTGCATTTCCATACTCAGTAACATAAATAAAATACTATATAACCAGGGTGCGATTTGTAGGGGGGGATGGTGAGGATTTCCCCCCCTCTGGTTTTCCTATCCCTACCTCTGCTAAATTATTTTTATCGTCGGGGGGGACAACATTTACCCCCCTCTGCCCCTCAAATTGATTAATGCTACTTCATATAAGTAAAGCACTGCAACGTGCGAACAGTCTAGTAGGCTAGCCTACATAATAATCTGACATCAGAAACGCACCGTCACCGTCAGCACTGATGCTGCTGACACAGTGGCTGCGTGATAACTTAATTTGGCCTTGATCGTGCAGGACATCTCAGAATGTCAAGTGTGTAATCCATCATAAATGGCTAGGTTCAATGGAAAAGTTAGCTGGACAAATGAAAGAAAACGAGAAGGATTCAGTGAAGCATAATAATGTTTTAGAACCTTCAAAATTAGAAAACTGATGCAACTGAGATGGAGGACAACTGCACGTAGAGTAGAACGTAGAATCTAGGCCTATTGTCCGAAGGAACTTACATTAAATGAGGAGATATTTGCTGAATGTCACAAAAAGTGTTACAGAAATTGCTTGGCATCGCTTATTCAATGGCTCTCTACCGAAACACCTGTAGTTTGCGGAGGACGAACGAGAAAGCACTCGTTTGATAAATCAGCCAGTAGTAGACAAATAACTTTTAGAAATAATCTGTACTGCAAAACGAATGTTGGTGGGTATTTAAACTATCTAGCGGGTGTTTTAACAGCTGCAAGAAATAGAAGCTTCATGGTCTTTGTTCTGGTTCGTAAATTATTTTCATAAAACTTCAAGTTGCCCTATAACTTTACTCTCCAAATCTTCACTGCACTGTAGGCAATTAACTGACAGTATGATAGGCTATTTATTTTCTGTAGGCTACAATAAACACATTTATTTTTTCAACTTTTGCAATATTACGCACTTGGCTACTGAACGCAAATCAGCAGGAGAGAGAATGCACGTAGCCTACGCAGCGTGTAGCGCAATGTGTAGGCTATTTGGTTACCAACTAACACTGTTAGCCAATTCACTAACTTAAGACTTCAGTGCCATCATATACAACGTTTTTTTACACAACAAATACAGAAAGGATGGAGGCAGCAAAAGTAGAGAAGTCATTTCAGATGTGGCAAGAACAAGGTGAATTTGTATGCTTGTCAAAACGTAGTCCTACCCTGCATTAGAGGAGCTGATCATCATACCAAGCACATTCGCTGTTTAAAGTCATACACCACGGTAAACTAAAACTAAAATGTTACAAAGGTGGCAAAAATAATATAGGGTATTATTAGCCATGAGGGTGCGTTTAGATTTCTAGGCTAAGCCATGACATTACTAGGCTATGAATCGTTCGTTCATTTTTTTTTTTTTCTTTTTTTTTTTTTGGGGGGGGGGTTACAAACTTATTCAAAATCATCCCCCCCTCTGGTTTTTACACAAATCGCACCCTGTATATAACTATATGACTATATGATATATATGACTATATAATCTGGGCAAATTTAAGATATGCTTAGCTTCTGTTATCACGAGAAACAAAATTGGCATCTAGTGGTCAAACATTTATTTACGTTTAAACAATTGTTTTCGTCTGCACATATTTCTCTCCAGTCGGAGATGCTTTAGCTAATACCTTTAGAGTAGGCTACTATAAATAATGAAAGAGGCTATTGTCTATTGACAGTCTGACTCTTGTCAGTAAAAGTTAACTTTTCAGCCGGGGGGGGATTGGATGTCCCCACCAAAGCTGAGACCAAACCTACGCCCTTGATCTATGTCTTTCATTCACTAGTCACGGCTTCCCCCTACAGTTCGCTTTGCATAGGGTGTAGAGCCTGACCTTATCACCGTCATTGGTCGATAGTAATCTCAAACATTTAATTGGTCAGTCAGTCACCTCAATAGCGCAAACTTCCTTGTTTAGTGTAAGTCACTGACGAATTAAAACGTAAATTTCCATGTTTTTGTCTCAGTCGATAATATCAACATGAAGCTGAGTGCCGGACCTGCAAAGCAGGCACTTACGCGTCGGTCGCAAATAAAGGTGCCAACGACCTACAGGTAGGCTACACAATGTTCAGCAAAGCATCGAACGGCAGCGAGGGGTGAGAGCTCATCAGCTAAAGTGACAGAGTTTTTCGACCTTAACATTACGTCTCCAAAATCATTTTGATGGCACATAACCTCATAACCATAGACTGTAAATATAACATGACGAACGGCACTTCTGCCATTGTCTGAGCTATTTATTTAGATGAACCTTTAAACTGCCTTTAAGGGATAGCCTGCACACTGACAACAGCAGATGTCAATAATCCTCTATCTACTGCAGCCTATATTCAGGTGAATTAAATATGTTGGCATAACATGAGGGATAGATGTAGGCCTATTTATTTACAAAAGAAATATCTAATAATAATGGATTGAAAGGTAGGCCTAATAATAGACCAGACATGATTGAATAGATATAAGAAAATGGACAACATATCCACATCAGTCCCCATCAACACAACTGTTTTCATAGGTCAGGACTATTAAGCTCTAAAACAGATTGTTCAACATTATAGAGATACTGTAAAAGATTCATGTATTTTCAGAAACACCTTGGATCAAATTTAGAGATAGGCTATGCAACATTAAAGATGGGTCGCCATCCAAATGTATCTTGCGAGTATAGAGCTCAACAGCCCCGCTGTTATTGTAATTATTGTTTTTGCACATTTAACCCCCCCCCCCCCCATACAGAAAAATCAAGAGAAAAAATATATTCACATATATGCAGCTACATCCAGCTTATATTTAAATTAGGGCTGTCAAAATAACTGATTAATTTTGATTAATTAATTTGAGAAAAAATAACTGATTAAAAAAATTAGTGCAGATTAATCGATTCCGTATGACCTTTGACCCCAAGCCGTTCTAGTCAGTAAAAATTAGACTGTAAAATGAAGGAGAGAGAAGAAAACGTGCTGCCTGAATCATTGATTGGAACATTTACTTTTAAAAAAACGGCCTGATGGTGTTGATAAAAAATAAAGTGTTGAAAATAAAGTCCTCTGCAATGTCTGCAGCAAGGAATTTGCATATCACCGGAGTTCATCAACTCTGTAGTCGCACATCAATGCAAAGAAATAAGTGTTGACATTGAGGGGAGTGTTAATTTATTTTCATTGTGTCCCCTAGGTCTGTGGCCTGAAATGCCTTGTATGTGAAAACAACTTCTTCCCTAAGCGCTTTTGAATTCATTTCCTCAGCATATTAGGTCATATCTTAGATTATTATGGCAATTATTTGAAAAGTGAAAAGTCTTTGAACTTTGTCACTAATGCTGATTATTCAATGATTCATTTGAATTTAAATATTTAAAATACTTTCACAGCAAAAATTATATATGCGATTAATTTAGATTAATTAATCACAGAGTATGTAATTAATTAGATTTTTTTTTTTTATCGATTGACAGCCCTAATTTAAATAGATGGCTACAATATATTTAATACATATATAGTACAAGAACACTCTAAAAAACATTGGGTTAAAAACAACCCAATTTCAACCCAATCAATGGGTAAATAGTGGTCGAGCCCAGCACTGAGTTATATTAGCCCCGAAAATTGGGTTGTTCGGTCAACCCAATGAGTTGGGTTGATAGTCTAACCCAAACATTGGGTTATCGTAACAAAACTGTTAGGTTAAACCTACATAATTGTTGGGTAGGCTATCTTACACAACCCAGGATTTATATTATTTTCACTGTCATTTCTGGGTTATGCTGACCTAATTTATGGGTTATTCTAAGTATCTTATTTTTCTCCTTAATCCAATCATATTAATTGATAATAATTCAAATAAATGTTTGCAAATCATTAATGTTACAATATAATGTTTTAAAATCCATCCAATGGGCAACAATAGCCATGCAATGAAATAAAACAGTTCGACATTTATTTATTTGGCAGTTTATTTTTTGAACAGATAGCTAGAAAAAGCTTGTGATACTTCCATGAAGGCAGGCAGATTCCACCGTCCGTTTTGGGGATCACCCCTGTGAATCAAAGAAGAAAAAAAGAATGCAAAAAAAGCTTCTAGTTCTAGATGCTAACGTTACCGGGTAAATGACTGTCTGATGCTACAACCAGAGCCCGTCTTCTCTGCTACAACCAAAAACACCCAGTAAAGTTACATGGCTATAATATGAAGCTACCCTGAATGAATTAATAAGATGTTGTTTGCCATTATTATTACCGTACGTGTGGCTTGTGAAGAGACTAACATTACTTCAACTGTGTTGGCTAATATTAGCTGACAAACGTTAGCCAAAGATTGTTAAGGCGGAGCAAGATACTTCATCAGGAGCCACTTCCGGGAACCCGGATCGCACGATGGGGGGGTCAAAATCCCCCTTTATGCAGAGCAGAGGCAGCGACTGCTCCATTGAAGTCTATGGGCATAGCTCAGAATTTTACCACATATGCTAAGGTCTTAGTTCTATAGAGTTAGGAATGTGAATTTCGGGCACGTTTTCATGATCCTCAAACCCTTGTGAACATTTCAGGTACATTTTTAGCATTTTTGAGCATTCCAGTCTGGAGAAAATCGACTTTATATCAGGTGTGTGCCGGTTATTTATGCCGCTGCTGTTGGCGGTTTGCAACGTACGCTCATCAATACGTCATCGACACGCCTCTTTATGCAGACAGGATTCGATCCCCATTTCGCGCCCATAGACATGAACTACGACGAAGTATCTTGCTCCGCCTTAACAATCTTTGCGTTAGCTGCAACCATAGTCTAGGCTACAACCACCACGAAGCATATTTAATTAGCATTGATGCTAGCTATATGGTCCAGCTTGGTATGCTCATTTTAGTTCGTTGTAAAAGTTTGTTTTGTTTCTGTCAGCAGTTCATACCCAGTGAACAAAGAACTATGTTTTTATGAGTCTGTTTTTGTGTATATTTAACATGAACAGTAATTGTAAGTTAATGTTAGCTAACGTTAGTTAGCATGAATGACACAATTGTTAGCCTGTTTGAGGCTGAACGAAATTGGCAGGCAGAATATCCATTCATATCATGAGGGTTGCTTCTACATTTCTGGGTGGACTTTTAAAAACCGTCTGGATAAAACATTTAAAAAAAGTTAAAGATACATACCTTACGAAATCGCCTGATTACATTGCATGCTGACAGCTGGTGGACAGGACGGTTGGAAGAATAACGATGTTTTTTCGAATTCTCAAATAACTATGCAGCTGTGTTAAAGTCACCCAGGTGCTGGGTAGTGTACTCCACGTCAGGTGGGAGAGAGGAGGGGCGCTGTCCTAAACTATCAACCCAACAAGCTGGGTTACAGAAAATAACCCAACATGAGTAAAAACAACCCCACAAAATGCCCTGACAGCCTCAACCCAGCGTTTGGGTTGAGAAAATAACCCAGTATTTTTTAGAGTGAATGTATATATGCAAGTATATGTGGGACCCAGCAATGTAACATATATGTGGATATCGTACATGAACATATATGGTGAATATATTCAATTAACTTATTTGCACACAGGCAGTGATGGGTGGGGTTTAAAAAAAACCTTTAACTTCAAAATACGTCACTACCAACGTACTCTAAGGTCGTTGGAATAACGGTTAAAATGTTTGCAGCTTTTTCACTACATAAGCATAACTAACAGCTACTACTAGTCCAAATGTAAAACGTTTGCTCTGGTTAAGTGGATTGGGGGGGAGTATGAGGGCAAAACCAGTATTTTGCAGACTGACTGCATTAGTAGACCTAACGTTAATGAGAAAGACTTTTTCAACGGCTCTGGATGGGACAACATCTTGCTAGAAACAAACGTTAGCAGCTATGTGGTGGAGGGGAGGAAGGCTCTTGGCCGGTTTTCGAGGCCATGGTGGTCAAAATTGCTGGTAAGTAGATCTTCATTGTATGCTGAATTGCTTTCATATAACATTTGCAGAAGTTAATGTCTGAATTAACAATGGTATTATTGGTGGAAGCTGGAAGCTAACCTTTGCTACTTTCTGTAACATTAACGTTAGCATAAATTAGCCAGCGCTAGCTTTATTTTTTTACACCTGAAAGGGGATTGAAAAATAAATTCACTGAGAAACTTTTGGACAATTAATGAAAACGACTTGTAATGACAGTGAAATACCAATTTAACCTGTCTCCCGGCCATATTTGGTAGTATATTTGCCTCTGGCATGTAGATTGATAGCTAGGCATAAATAGAAGCTAACTTATGATTTGTCATGCAAGACAGAAAATGTAACGGTTAACATTACTAGCCTAATAGTCCAGGCAATCTGTGAGAAAAAAAATACCCAACCCAAAACTAATTGCAACAGAAATTATTTTTGTTGTATTCAGTTCATGAAACCTTCCCATATCACATACCAAAAGTCCATGAAAATCCAAGTGGTGGAACATTGTCCAAATTGGAATTATTTGTGCGTAGGTCAATGGTGAAAAGCTGCACCTTTGGCAGTTTTATTGAACTTTCATAGTACAGGGGATATGTGAAAATTAGGTCAAATTCTTTCATAAAGGCATGAAACTTGGTGAACTTGTACAGTTTGGAGCCCTGAACATTTTCAGATATAAAACCATTATCAAAAAACCCTAATGGTCGCCATGGCAACCATTAAATGTTCCACTATAACTGAATTACGCCCAATATTCTTCATTATATCTCCTGAAACAAACATGGTATCTCAGAACAAGTGATGCCTACAGGGATGAGCAGTATTTATTACATGTATTCCATATTTCAAATACAAAATATATCGTATATTTGTCATTTGTATTTGACTGGGTTGAAAAAACGGCTTCGTATTTTGTATCAAAATACTTTATAGGTATGTATTTTTGTAGTTTAAAATATTGACAAATATTTTTGGTAAAACCAATACTTTTGGTGATGTGATGACATCATAACTGACTTGGGCTGACTTAGAAATTTGCCCACACTTGTGATAATATTGAGATTCAGGAAGATGATCCAGTGCAAGTTGAGTAACTTTAGGCGGGTCAATATAGGGTTCAACATCAAAAAAATTTATACAAAAGGTTTTTTTTATGGATTCTGGTACTGTTAGACATGCTAAATAACATACAAAAAAACTAGTAAAATCTGACCTTGAGAAATGATGGCCACCAAAATGGCTGCCAAGAGGTTAGAATGGCTATGGGCCCTATCATGACAGTCAACAGCACGGCGCAAAGTGTATAATCATCATGATGCAACACATATTTCTATTGTACACTCGAGTTTTTCGTCATCTCTTTTATTGAGCAAGGCACCAAGGGGTGTAGCCATTAACGGCCTAAGGAGGAGTCTAGCACATTATCTAAAAATCGCTATCGTACACTACCTAAAACGCATTACGCCACTGACCAAGAAATACCTGGTCAGAAATCCATGGCGAGTTGTTTATATGTTATTTTAAAAATGCATTATCAACAGTGATGGGCGGGTGCACAACTACACCCTGCTTTTCTCATCCACAGGAACGTGCACCAGCCCACATCCATGCAAAACATTACAAATTACACGATTACAATGGAACATAATTATAATAAAGATATCAGGAAATACGTCTCACAATGAGTAGTTTCACCATTCACCATCATTTGCAAATTGTTAATGACAGTTAAAAGTGAATAGGCGAGAGGCACATATGGAGCACATCTGAAGACCCACTGTCACGAGATGTAAGCAACTCCTCTCCAGAATAAATGTCCTTAGGTTTCTTATTCAGTCATTTAAACACTATTGGGGTTAGTGTTGCCTATTTCAGGCTATTTTTGTCAATGTAACCTATTGTCAGTCAATAGCGTAATTAACTGTGTATCACTGTTTTGTGTTGACTATGACACCACGGAGAAGTTAGTTTTACTTTGCCAATGAGTTCAAATAATAGACGAGTGCAGATGCGTTTATATGCTATACTCTGCTAGGTTTTAGTAAAGCATGGTTAGTGGAATACCTGTTCCATACGGTCTAGCATTCAAGCAGATTACTTCAAATGGGCCGCTGCCTATCACAATACCGATGCGCTGTTTGAAGTCCAACTGCTTGATGGGAATGACAGATGTCACTCTCATTGGTTTAAAGGATGTAACGCCCAAAACACACCCATGACTAACTAAGAAACATAAGATCCACCTTTTTGCGCCAAGTGCCGGACTTTTGAAAACAAAACCACACCCAATGTGGACTGGACAAACCCATAAGCTATTTGCTAGTGACCATGCGTATTAGACAAATATAGCCCTATATCTCAATTACTATTCAGCATACAGGGATGAATCTGAGGACAAATGATGGTCAAATTAAACAATAATATGATTTTAAATGTTAACATTGAACATTTTGGAATGCTCTACCTTTTTCAGCGATATATTAAAATCAATGTGTTTTAATACAGAGTAAATGCAATACAGGAATATGTACCATGTCCAAGGCATGGAGGAATCTACAGGGTATATGCTTTCAGAAAATATATAGTTTAGGGTGTTTAATTTTTTTTCCCTGGACTGTACATGCCAAAATGTATCCACTGTACACTATATTCGCCTATGCAGAATAGAGGGCGATGTGTTGTGCGTGGCATGGAGGACGATGAGACATGTCTTAACTGGTGTTATATCTCATCTACAAGTAATATGCTTTCAGGAAATATATAGTTTAGGGTATTTAATCTGTTTTCCACAGACAGTATAGGCTAAAATGTATCCGCTTTACACTTGATTCGCCTATACAAAATAGAGGAGTATGTATTATGCATGGTATGGAGGAAGATGGGACATAAGTTGATTAATGCTATATTTCATGTAGGGCATATGCTTTTAGAATATGTATAGTTTTGGCTGTTCTATGATTTTGGTAAAACCATGACCCATGCATAGGCATGCATTTTAATTATTCATCTTAAACTATATTTATTAGTATAGCATGCACCTTTTGCCAGACGTCACAACAATAGTCACCTCTTTGGAGGCTAGCTGCAGTTATCTGCACCTGTCTGTCGAATTTGGACATTATCATGTCCATCTTCAACTTTGCCTTTACAATTTTCCTTCATTCATTCACTTACATAAACATACTGTGCTGTCTGATTACTGTTTTAGCCAAAATGGACTTTTACTATGGTGTTTAGATCACCAATTGAAATATAAAAATGTGAAAATAAATTATGTTGCAATTAGTTTTGGGTCGGACCTTACTTTGCCTGGACTATAAGGTGTAGACATTCTATGCACTGTGGTTTAGCTAGCTAGCTGCTATTGTTGCATCATGGACAACACTTAGAGCTAACATTAGCTTTTAAAAATATATTTTTTAGATAGGATGTAATGTGGTATGTGCTGGAGAGTATTAGAGTGGACGTGTAGAAATTGAAGACACAAGTACTGTGCTTAATTTCATGGAAATGGTATTGCAAGTAATGTGTTTTGTTTTTGTGCACTATCAAACTACTTTGTCATGCTTTGTGCACTGACATTCTTGCAAAACCATTCATACCCATGCTAAATTATGGAAATGTAAAAGTTGAATTGTATTGAAAAGGACCATGTATGGTCATGTAGTATATTTGAGCACTGAAACCCCTTTTTGTTTTTACATTTTAGAGAGGGAGGCAACACTCGAAAGCTACATCAAGGACACCGGAGGAAGGACCAGAAGACCTGAGACCAAGACGACCCAAGCCCAACCCCGTAGTATGTTTCACTGACAAATGTTGATGTTGATGCTTCATCATCACATAGACCAAAGGTAATCAAAAAATAATGTTTACTTATGAATATAACTTTTTTGTTAAAGGTCTATTTTCGAATGCAGAACATAACCTTTTATTTCTGAGAATTTATACATTTGTTTGAGTAGTTTTGATCTTTTGAATGACAAGAAATTAGCTTCAAGCTACTGGGGACACAAAGTGAACTGAAATACCTTTCCAACCATATCTTTCTATGATGGTTGGTACAGCTTCCCTACAGTCTCACATAGCAGTCTCAGATGGGAGACACTTCATGAGTGGGAATATCCCAGGACATGCATGTTCTATTTGTATATGTTCTGTCTTATTCAGAGGCCACCCTGAAGCAGTTCCCAGGCCAGACACTCACTCCAGATTGCTGGGCCAGGCAATAAATGCCAAAGTGACAGAACTGAGGTTCCATAACAAAAACAAAGATTTTCAATAAAATAGAATAAAAGATAACAGAAGTGTTGTGTGTTTCTTCCTCTTTATACTGATACTATGGTTGATTTTAACTAAATACAATAGTGAAATATTTATTGATCAATGCGGAAAATATCAAACCATAGAATATGAACTATATTACAGAAATATATGTCTGAAATATATAGATCATGTGATCAGATTCGTCATCAAGGGTCATGTGATCATGCTTCTTAGTGTCATATATTTAAATATATTTAATTATATGCATAAAATATAAGAAAGTGGCCAATATTGAATATTTACTTATATTTTGAAATATATTGATACATACATGGAAATATATGTATTTAACATAGATGTAAATATATTTATTTAACATAGATGTGCTTATACTGGAATATGTTCAAGCTGCATATATGTGAATATATTATTTTTCTGTATGGGATTCAAATGTATCAATGACGTCATTCATTAGCATGATCATAGCATAGCATAGCATCAATGCTAGCGTGTTATGGGCAACAACGACCCAACCTGTAAGAAAACGAAAGGACATGACTCCCGGATTATTTCACTTTTGATTGATAATCCATATCCATTTTGCGAAAAATAAAATAAAATCTGAGGGTTTCAGTTGTTAAATAGGTGAAAACAATAAATTTAGCCATGTAGCTCCATAGGACCCCATGCATTTTGGACTCGCCCGCGATCGCCATCTAGGTGAACTCTGGTGAACTGCAGCCAAATTCAGTTTGTATGGGATTAATAGAGAGTGGGGAGGCTCTCCGTAGACGGGCTCTGGTAAGACGTTATTTACACGGAAGTGACGTAGCCTAGTTCCCGCCTTGACGAGTGATTTGACAGATTACAGATCAAATTGCCATTTGAATTTTGCAACACAAAGAGCGTGGCAAAGTGCAATGCAATCACGGGGGGCGCTATTTCTTTTACCATTTGAATAAAATGCCTCAAAACGATGGCAAAACGTTTTGCCCAAAATAATCCAAATTGTTTTCAGGCTGGCATTGTCAGTTTTGCCAAATATGTTTTCAAAATGCAATCCTACATTGCACTTTAAATATTAAATTGCAAAACGAATTGACAGTTAAATGATGAAACTGAATATTGAAAATTGAAATGCAAAATTAATTGCCATTTGAATTTTTAGACTGAAGTACCATGGCAAAATGGAATGCAATTCAATCCATGTTTATTCTATTTTTTAACCAAAATTATTCAAATTGATTTTAGGATTGCATTGTCACTTTGCAGATTAAAATACAATTTGTTGGAAATTATTGCAAATTGCAATATTAAATTACATAATGAATTGGCAATTGCATAATGTAATGTCTTTTTGAATTGCATATTGCAGATTGCATTCTCATTTGAATTAAGCTACACATATGCTTCCATAAAGGTAGATTTGTGCTGCACTTGTCCTATTATGTATTGCAGTGGTTTACTGACTGTATTGTACAAGTTCTGTTTGACCACAGACAAATACAGCCCATCTGTAGCTGCATTGTTGCCCACCACATTTGGAAAGTGACATCATAAAGTAATTGAGTAGATTAATGAGTTAATGTATTAAGCTAATGAATTGAGCTCTGTTGTGTTAAAAGCGTGCATCACTTGGTGTGATGTTCTGCTCATTAGCCAAGCAGCCAACCATACGATGTGCCAATGGCCCATATTAGAGACTTGAATGGCCACGCACATCAGTGGGCCAAAGAAGCCATTATTCATGCATTGTTGATGTATCGTGGAATTAGCCTTGCAAAGTGAGTTTAATATGGCAAGAGCGGGTTGTCAGTCAACACCACAGCCCCTTGACCAGAACATGTCTCAGACTTGAGACTCATTCACAAACCCTTCTGCGTGGCTCACGGTTGTAGAAATACAGCACCCTATGACTCGGATGCCTGCTAGACTTTTGATTTCCTCTTGAGAGCATGTTTGATTTTTCCCATTTGTCTTTATCATAACAGACTTGTTTGGTCACAACTGACATGCTCCACCTTCTCGCTGAAACTCAAGGATTCAAAAGTCAACAAAAGACACTCTGATGTCCTACAGTGTATGTGTGCGTTTGCACGTCCTCGTCTGTCTGAAAGGAAGGGATCGCTGCCGCCAGGTCTCGTGTTTATGTGCCATGCGGAGTCTGCAGCAGACCTGCCCCAGAGACTGTATTCATGTGACAATTGAGTGCGAGTCTGTCTGCAGTGCCAGCCCCAGTGGAGCCCCTGCCAGAGGGCTAATGACCGGGAGAGCTGGACAGGAGACTGGGCTGAAGGGGGAGGGTGTGATGGTAGACCAGGGAGGAACACATGACAGCTCTAATGAGTCAGGAGGAGGTGGCTTTCATGTGAGCGGAGTGGGACGAGCTGGAGGTCTTTGATGTGGCTTTCAGGTGCTGCTCTCCTGCCCTGTTCTCCTGAACTCCTGTTCTCCTGCCCTCCTGTTCTCCTGCCCTCCTGTTCTCCTGCCCTGTTCTCCTGCCCTCCTGTTCTCCTGCCCTCCTGTTCTCCTGCCCTGTTCTTCTGCCCTCCTGTTCTCCTGCCCTGTTATTCTGCCCTCCTGTTCTCCTGCCCTGTTCTCCTGTTCTCCTGCCCTGTTCTGTATTCCACAGCTTGTTGCCACACTTGGGTTCTGTTTGGGTTTGACAAGTTCTCTGCTGAACTTTTCCAGTCCGGCCTTGTTGAAGTTGGCCAAATTCTTATAGAATATTATTCTAAAACACCTAATTAAAATATAAACGTTTCGGCAGGAATCTTCAAACATAACATACTTCATGACCCTGAAAGGTCGCGTTCTTGTTTTTCAATGAATAATAGGCTTGGTGAAGTGAGATCACATCTCAATCTGCGATCTAATATCTTGCTCAAAACATTTGATGGATACTGACATGTCATTGTGCCTCTTTCAGACAATGCTGATGTTTTGGATTGAGAGCCAGACAGATGTACTGATGTTGTTTATTGTCCAATATACTGCATGGCCAGGTGGCCATTAGGTGACACCATCCGCACATTAGCAACACAAACACACAGGGGCAGGAGGGACATTAGAAAGCAAAACATGCTCCCGGGGGGGATTACTCCATGCCAGACAAGGGCAGGTTAGTCAAACAAATGCTCCTCATTGTTCTTACAAATTGGTGTGTGGCTCTAATTGGCCCGTATGCATGGTGCAGCTTCGGCTGGGTCAGGGGGGCGGCGAAGGGAGCCATTGGGGCCTTGGACGGGGCGGCAGTGCAGCCTTGGAGACGAGCTGAGGAGCGGCTCTGTGCAGCCTTGGAGACGAGCTGAGGAGCGGCTTTGTGCAGACCTGTCACATATCACACAGCATACTGTCTGACAGAGTGATGTGCTTCTAGCCAACTGCTAGCCATGTTTAGAAGAAGAGTCCTTTACAGCATTTGTCCAGCCTTGGAGCTGCACACGTTTATCCATTTATCCAGCCTTGGAGCTGCACAAGTCTCTTATGTTCTATAAAAGTGAATCTTCTGGCTCTTCGTGTGAAATTGCATATGGGACATACTTTTGGCTTTTTTCAGATAACTAACCTTGGTCACATTTGACATTATTATTTTACCAGTGATTTACAGCCAACAGTTCAGATAAACACATTCAAAATGTTTCACAAAAGACATGAATTTGTATGTTCAATATTAACACCAAGTCTCTGTTTCAATATAGAGACTGTCAGAAGTTCATCACTCATCACATCACACAAAAATAAAATAGATTAAATAAATAAATGAATGAAATATTGTGTATCTAAATTGTTCAGGTAATGTGAACTACATACAATTTAGTCCAGATCAGATGCAACATCAAGTATTAGAGAGCAAACCAGATGGTTTGCCCAAGCAAAGGACAGTTAATTGCCAATTGGTCCTAACATCTGATGCTATCGTACAGTTGTAACAGCATTCTCAATTAGGCCAGTTTAGTCTATAAGGCAGACGACCGTCAGAACAGCGGCTAAATGATAGCATTTAGCATTTCAATATGAAAACAGCACAGGGACACATCAAAGGCATTTGATGGGGTGGCTGAGGCAGCAGACAGACTGCCCCTAATGAGAGTGATGAGCCAGAGGAGCTCAAATTAACATACAGGAGACTCCAGAAGAGCTGTCAGCGCACAGGAGTCTGCCCGTCTGACCAGACCTCCCTCTTAGACAACACACAGGCACTATAGCAGTCTGACCAGACCTTCCTCTTAGACAACACACAGGCGTCTGACCATACCTTCCTCTTCTTAGACAACACACAGGCACTGTAGCAGTCTGACCAGACCTTCCTCTTATACAACACACAGGCACTGTAGCAGGGCCACATGTACTGTTCTATACATCTCTAGATACAAACAGGAAATACATAAAGATGCTGTTGAGCCTGTGAGAAAGAGGAAATGGTTTATTCAGATACAAAACATATCATACATACCACATGTGTGCAAGTCTAGAATGACTACTCACCAACATCAATAACAGCTATCTACCTCTGCCTGAAGATAATCACCATTGAAACTTACAGTGACCTTCCCTTTATTGATAAACATGTCCATGTATTGAATTGAACTTGCATTCTACATACTATGTGCAGTGGCATTACACATACTTTTGTTGATTATTTGTAGACTATCACATCAGTTATATTTTTGCCAGTAGACTGATGGATGGAAAGCTAGGGCTGTGAGTCTGGGCTTTGATTGTTTGTCTAATGTCCCTCTCCCTCCCTCCCTCCCTCTCGTCTGCAGTCAGTTATCTCCTGCTTCACACGTCGTCTGCACTTCTTTGATAGGCTGTTGATAACTGGGCTTGCCTGAGGCGCCCGCCTGTATAAATAGGCCAGGACTGACCTCACTCCAGCAGGTCTCTAGCTACTCAAGACTCTCACTCCTCAGCGCACCCTGACGACTGCTCCGCTCTGCTGTAACCATGGCTCTGTTTGTCTTGTTCAGTGCCCTGGGCTCCCTGACTCTGCTTGCTCAGAGCTGGGCCTTTGACTTGGGCCAGTCTACTCGCTGCGTGCCCATACCCAACAAGATGAGCGTATGCCAGGACGTGGGCTACTCAGAGATGAGGCTTCCCAACTTACTCGGGCACAGCAGCCTGGAGAGTGAGGTGGTGCCCCGCTCGGAGGACTGGCGTCCACTGCTGCAGACCGGATGCCACCCGCAGGCCAAGGCCTTCCTCTGCTCCCTCATCGCTCCTGTCTGCTTGGATACGTACGTATTATTCACCCTTTCCCCTTTAGGACATCACCTATACCTTTCCTATTAGGATATCACCTAATTCCCTTTTTGCATGTATCCCTACATGAGCACTGTATGACCAAAGATGTTTGTTGTTTTCCATCATGTAGGTTTATCCAGCCCTGCCGTAGTCTGTGTGTGGCTGTGCGGGCTAGCTGTGCTCCTGTCCTGGCTTGCCAGGGCCATGCTTGGCCAGAGGCGCTGGACTGTGAGCGCTTCCCTGCCCATGAGGACATGTGTCTGACCTCTCTGACTAAACCCATGGGTGGCTACCTGCTTAAAGGTAAACAAACCTCCTCCATGAACACTATCCACACTCTTTATTGTGCCCATCTAAGGTCAAAAGGCAAACAGGCATTTTCAAATGCTATGTCAAAATTCTATGTGGATTCTGTGCCGAGCCTGGGTGTGCTGTTGTTTTTGAGCGTGGAATTGACTGGAGTCTTTGCCTTCATAGATTTACCTCAGCCTGCCTGTCAAGACTGTCCTGCTTTGCACGAGCTGCCTTCACTGAAAGTGCTGCTGGATTCATTTTGCCTCAGTGATTTTGGTGAGTATTTTAGGCTACTTATAAGCTTATAAGGGGGCATGTTGCTACATGTTTGCTAGATATTTACGTAGCCTAAGCTATTTTTTTGTTATCACACTGACTGAACTTCTTCCCATCATTTCTAGTTGTCAAAGCTAAACTGACGCGCCGTCGTCTGTTGTCTGACGAGCCGGAGTTCGATGTGGACGGACGGGTAGAGTTCATCCAACAAGGCCCCCTCCTGCCTTACGACACCAACAGCCTCCTGCAGCAGTGGCTGCTCATCAACCTGCGCTGCGCTCAAACGCTGGTCCGCCCTGGCCGTGCCCAGCTCTACCTCCTCACGGGAAAGGTCCAATCCGACGGCACCGTGGCGCTCATGCAGCTTTTCCCTTGGCACAAGAAAGACCTAAACATTGCGGTGGCGACACGCAAATGGAAACACCACATATGTTGAAAGGACAAAAAGTGAAATCGTAGTGGAGGTCAGACCAATGTCTGCCCGTTGGGGGGAACTTATTTGGGGAGGAACAACACTGAGCAGTGGGACTGGACTAGTGAGCACTGAAGAAGCTGGCTTCTCCAATTGGCTCGCTGCTGCCCCCCTCTGGTCAACTCAGTGACTCAATGCAGCTCTTTGAGGAGAGAAGATAATGCACTCGGTATTGTACATAGAAACACACAAAAGGAAAATTATTTGTAAAGACTAATATTTGTATTCAGATTTGTGTGTATATTTATCTGTATTTGTTCAATTAATAAAATATCATGGATTCAGAGTTTATTGTATCCTTCCAGTCCTTTAATATGATACATCACAACTAGACAGAAGTACATTATTTCAAGGAAATGAATGATACATAGACCCTAGGGTCACATGGACAAAAAAGAGAAAATAAAAGACAAACAAAAATGACTGTAAACAACATTTTTCCCATACAAAAGAGGCAAAATTGATGCTCATGCATAATGTAAGGAAAAACACAAATCTAACCAATGGCAGCTGTGAGTGAAAAGTAGTGAATACTCTCCAGGGCAACAACAGATCCTGGATCAGATCCAGCCCTCATCCCAACCAGTCTGCGTGGTGTAGCCTACACAATGTGGTGGAGAGAGAACAAGACTGAAAAAGAATACACTACCATCCAGAAAACAATGATATACTATATGATAATAAATCCATTTACAGAATACACTACCATCCAGAAAACTATTACTATATTATAATATATCCATTTACGTGATGATCCATTCTCTCCTGAATTATATGCTAAGGTCTGTCAGTGGACTATGAGCTTACATTCAGGTTGTTGATATTCTCTCTCTCTCTCTCTCTCTCTCTCTCTCTCTCTCCCTGTTAAACAGAAGTTCCCCTTTAGGTTTCAAATAAAAGCTGTGGCTTACTGTTCTGGGTCACTGCCTGGGGTAGTGGTCTAGATATCTGACCACACCACCAACACTTGATTAGATGATAAGTAAAAGGGCTCAGGATATTACGTTATGAAAACACCGTAATGTGGATATGACATCACACTGGGGAAAGTTCTGGTGCAAATGGTGTTAAAACTTAATGTTAGGTATGGTTATTCATCTGAGAGTGTATGGTTTATATGGTATATGCTTTGTTGAGTGGCTATCATAAACACTGTTCTCAGGGTGCAGTGTTGGTTTCATAAATGTTTTATTCCACCACCTTTTCCCAATATAAGTATATATACTCTTTTGATCCCGTAAGGGAAATGTGGTCTCTGCATTTATCACAATCCGTGAATTAGTGAAACACTCTCAGCAGACAGTGAACATACAAGTGAGGTGAAGCACACACTAATCCCGGCGCAGTGAACTGCAACAACAGCAGCGCTCGGGGAGCAGTGAGGGGTTAGGTGCCTTGCTCAAGGGCACTTCAGCCGTGCCTACTGGTCGGGGTTTGAACCGGCAACCCTCCAGTAACAAGTCCGAAGCGCTAACCATTGAAGCAGGCAGCTCACTGCGCCGGGATTAGTGTGTGCTTCACCTCACTGTGTGTTCACTGTGTGCTGTTTGTGTTTCACTAATTCACCGATTGGGTTAAAATGCAGAGACCAAATTTCCCTCACGGGATCAAAAAAGTATATATACTATACTATACTAATAAAAATACTCTGTTTCTTTGCATACATAGCTCAAGTTGTGAACAAGCAATATCCTACAAATAATTTAAAGTTATCAAACTATGAGAGTTTTATGAAGTGCTGGCAAACACATCTGAAATGACCACCATTCTAACTTTCACTCACCTGATGAGAACTTTGAACTCTGTATGAACATTTGAACGTGTGAATAAAAAATAGAAATAATTATCCCAGAAAGTCCCAGAAATATGACTTGAATAGAAGTTAGTTAGTTATTAACAAATAATTGATAAACGTTTAGAATACTTTGAGCACTGATGCAGTCAGCATAGGCCTCTTACATTGTTTGCAGGTAGGCCTACATTTCATTCCGTTTTCGATGGCAAATGCGAAACAGCGCCAAAACAACCACAAGTGGACAAAAAGAGTATTACATGTGTACTAGACTCGCCATAGATAGATAGATAGATAGATAGATAGATAGATACTTTATTGATCCCCAGGGGAAATTCAATAGAGAGTGAATGGGGGAAATTAGGGAGGTTATAGTTTGACGATGTCGTACTGCCGTGCGGGCCAGATGCTATATACCACGGACATGTTTTGGGGGGCCACCCAAAATGAGTTGGCGGGCCGTATTCATATAGGTTTAGTCAGATTATTATTTTTTTTTTCTTTTTGCATGTCCAAATTTCCGTCAAGGATTCCCGGGACACTGTAAGACCGGGGTACACGAAACTTGGTGGGCATGTAACCCCACATGGATAGCATGGAACAATCATTTTTCGTTTTGATCTGTAGCCCCCCCGCTGGACTGGACCCCCCGAAAGGAGGGTAGGGCAGACACAGTTTTCTGTGAATATCTCGAAAACCGTCATCTTCGTCACCTCATCGGGGTCATCTTAACCCATTCCATGTGCACACATGTGCATAAACAGATACACACGCACACACATACATTCACAGTAATCATACGTATGACACATACTCACACAGTAGACATATGTACGCATGCATGCACATGCACAAACACAGGCACATACGCAGGCACACACACAAGCATGCACACACACACACACACACACACACATAAACATAAACATAAACATGTACACGCACACATGCACACATGAATTTCTCAGAATTATGAACAGGCAAGATGGGGGTGGGGTTGTATAAAATGAATTTTACATGTGAAATCTATGAACTAATCATGTTTTGGTACTTGTTGTCTAGCAGATACCAGTGAGATTTGAGTGTGGATAATGCAATTTAGTGAGACAGTTAGAATCATATAGGCCTTTCAGCGTGATTTATTTTTCTGGAAAAAATGTGCTGGACTAGGCGGCGGTCATATTTTGTACCGCTCTGCGGAACATCTAGTTTATATTTTAAACTGTTTGGGGGTTGACAAAAAGCTTTATTTTGGTGTCACAAGACCAGAAAAGCCTTTCCAACATCTTAAGAAAGCTTAAAATGTGCTTTAACATGGATATTCTAAAACAACACTTTCGTTTTTCACCTTCCAATGGAGGTCAATTTTATCTGGTGTTTTTTTCAACCCGTTCTCATCTCAGGGCGTCATATAAGGCCGTTTTGTCACGTCCTTCGGCGTTTTCTGTCCACGCATATAGCACCCTTTCGCGTGTAGGTGCACGCTCATGGCTTTCAACCAACTTCAGCGTAAAACCACCCGCCATGTTATTAGACGCTCTGGGCTTCACTCGTCATTAATTCACCACAATGTTCAACGACTGCACAGACGTAGGGTTTGAGCAACAACGACTTATGTTTCCTCCATGATGATTGGCTAAAACAGGAGGTCATTAATCGTTTTTGATATAGGAGTTTATTGGCCGTTTTAACACCTTTATTGTGCGAGAGAGACGCTCATGGCTTTCTTCAATGCAACTCACGGGCGTTTCACAGGACGCATTTGGATTTGGCCAAATTGCAATACAAGGGCGACATATCCAACGCTTTCAGCAACAGTGCGGACAATTTGGTTTTGTTTTAAATTATCCAGTAGCCTAACCTTAATTTAAACATGGACGTGTGCTTGGTAGGTCTAACAAAAAAAAACACAATAACAGGTGACATGCCCGTGCCATCTATTGCCCGCATAGAGGAGTATATTGGCCGTTTCCAACAACTTTACCGTGCGAGAGAGACGCTCATGGCTTTCTTCAATAAAACCCACATATGCGTTTCACAGGACGCATTCGGATTTGGCCTTTCTAAGAGCAACATATCGGACGCTTTCAGTAACAGTGCGGGCAATTTTCTTTTATTTTAAATGATCGATCCATAATCTTAATTCAAATATAAATGTGCGCTTGGTAGGCCTAACCAAAAAAGTCAATAATATGTGACATGCCCATCTAATGCCAGCTTAGAGGAGTTGCTGTTTTCAACACCTGTATCGTGCGAGAGGGTCAATGCAACCCACACAGGCGTTTAACATGACGCATTGGGTACGCATTCGCGGCAAAGCCCACCGCGCAGCACATAGCCCATTGATTTCCTATGGAGAGCGCAATGCGTAGTTAACGCGTCCGCTATGCATCTCGGGAAGGCGGCGCGGCGATGCGTCGAGAGGTTAACGCTAGGTGGTTAGCCAATGAAAGTACATCTTCGGTACACAAGTTCTCTCTTTTGCTCTAGTCTTCCGGTCCGCCTGCCAGAAATATTTGTTCCGCCTGCTCCGCGTGTTAGTTTAGTGAAAATATATTAAGCTATGGTGGCGAAGCCATTAAGTTTAGAACAAGTTCGCCACTGCACCCTATCAAAAAGACCTTGTTTGCGACTTGAACCAAGACAGAAGGTGCTTTGGAGGAACATGTCAGTGATATGTGTGAGTGTTTCAATAAAAGATGTTAAAATTCCTTGCATTGGTTAACAGTATTACGTACAGCTGCAGGCCAGTTTCATATTATTTTAGGCTCTTCGTGTAGCCAGTACAATTACATTTCTCTGTCCATAATATTGCATTTCTGTAGTAAAGTGCAGTAGTAAGTGCAACGTCCCAGGTAGGCTACTGTATTTTCCTGCATATGAACTGTAAATAATGGAGTTACATTTTGTATTTGAATGTTTACCTAATTTTTTAGACAAACTGAAAAATGACAGCTGTCATCTCACATAGTTTACATTAGTCATAACTTCTGACAAACATATGTTTATGGATGGATTTAATCTATCTATCTATCTATCTATCTATCTATCTATCTATGCGTGTGTGTGTGTGTGTGTGTGTGTGTGTGTGTGTGTGTGTTATCCCTCTCTCAGTCCTTCTGTAAAGCACTGGAGTACCTGAGCTACATTTCTCAAAGTGAACCCTCATACAAAGACCCTACCGAGTACTACGCAGAGGCGCCTGGCGGTACAGCTACAAGGTCAACCTCAGCATAGATGAGTCCAGAATCCACGCCCCTCAGGTGAGTTACAGTCCACCAGACCATGTTTTTGTAGGCCTCATGTAGGCCTACCAATATTGTCTTAATTTAAACCCTAGGAAGCCTGTTGTGTGTGTGTTTGTGTGTGTGTGTGTTTGTGTGTATCTGTCTATGTGTGTGTGTGTGTGTGTGTGTGTGTGTGTGTGTGTGTGTGTCTATCTCTCTGTGTGTGTGTGTGTGTCTATATATCTGTTTGTGTGTCTATCTATATGTGTGTATGTGTGGTGATCTATGTGTGTGTGTGTGTGTGTGTGTGTGTGTGTCTATCTCTGTGTGTGTGTGTGTGTGTGTGTGTCTCTATATCTGTTTGTGTGTCTATCTATATGTGTGTATGTGTGGTGATCTATG
>NW_027468565.1:41852417-41854917 GCF_046254945.1 Alosa pseudoharengus | reverse complement strand
GGGGCTTGAGTCCTTTTTATTTGCTTTCCTATGTATCAGTGTACAATGCACAATAAAGCATATTTAAAGAAGTCTCACTGATTTCTTTAAGTTGTGTTCTATGTTCTGACCACTGACTGACTGCACCCTGTTTATGACCAACAAGGTTAAGGTTAAATTAACCTCAGGTAAGTTTTTTCATCCCATGTAATATAATGTGTTGGTGTTATGAAATATTGGTGTCACCCCTACAAAGGCCTGACTGATTGGCGGCACCTGTAAGCATGGGCCCTATTACTGTAAGTACAGCTACAGTCAGTAAGTGTCTGCTCCAAGAATCGGCATGCCGTGTTTGACGGATCTGGATAGGGCCCTTGCGATGGCAACTTCAAGCTGGTGTTTCACAAAACCAAGTTGCGGCATTATTTGGAGTGAGCCCTAGTACCATCTCCAAACTGAAGGCCAAATCTGTCTTCTACAGTTTTTCAGTCAAGGTTTGCAGGACAATATGGCTGACAGCTCTCTGCCAAGACAATCCGGAACAGACTGCACACAGCCAATCTCCGGTCTCATAGGGCAGCCAGGAGTCTTGCCATGACTGCCCTTCACCGTCAGGCCCATTTGCACTGGTGTCGGCAACACGTGCACTGGAACCTGAACATGTGGAGGAATGTTATGTTCAGTGATGTTTTCAGATTCTGGACTCATGGGATGGGATGCCGTCCCCCAGCAGTGTGTGAACAGGCTGGTGATTAGCTTGAGGAGAAGGTGCCAGGCTGTTGTGGCTGTGTGGTTTTTCCACATGCTACTGAGGCTTCTGTTTGTGAAATGAATTGTTAAATTGCCAATATGTCTTGTTTCTTCAAACGTCAATCATCCAATACACCAAATACCAAACGAGTCAATGGCAGAATACGCGGTTTGGCATTGGCAGAGAAGATTAGGCAAACGTTTCATGGGTGCAACCTACATACTCAGCTCTGCTGCTCATCCCACAAGTGCATGTTCCTTACAAATGGGGCCTTTGAAAGGGAACTAAACAGGCTTTCCAACGGTATAAGATGTATTGCCAAAAAGAATGGTTGCCACAGAGAAATTATCTACCAAACACAAATGTCCTTACTTTTTGTTTTAGTTTTATTTGTAGTTCTCTACAACCTCTTCCTCTTCACCTAAGATTGAGATGGCATCCAACTCAAGCCTGGCCTTCCTAACGTCCACCATGCATCATTTCCCATTTATTAATCTGGCAGACACTTTTATCCAAAACAACATTTAAGCTACAGAGCTACATCAATAGAATAACATTTAAGCAGTGCAGAGGAGACCTTAACTAGGAATTACCACTGCATCTGTCAGTACTCGTACTAGAGGATAAGAGTGCCTACATTTTAAGGACTAGTCGAAGTATAGTAGGAGGAGACGTGGTAGAAGTGGAGGGAAGAGTATGGTAAGTGCATAGCCACATACAAGACAAGGTGGTTGCTCCTGCACCATGTCACAAAGCGGTCCACCAGTTGCCAGTACTCCTCAACATCACTGACACACCCCACAATTGCAGAATCATCTGAGAACCTCTGTAGGTGACATGACTCAGAGTTGTACTAGAAGTCTGAGGTGTACAGTGTGAAGTAGAAAGGAGACAGCATACTCCCCTGTAGTGCTCCTACGCCACTGACCACTTGACCAGACACACCCTTTCAGTTGCACAACCTATGTACTCAAAACTACATGAGGTTGTGGAGGTGTCTACCTGAATCTTCTCATGTAGCAGCATAGGCTGTATGGTGTTAAAACCACTTGAGAAATCAATGAACATGATCGATCCTCACAGTGCTACTAGTCCTGCCCAGGTGAGAGTGTGTTCTGTGGAGCAGGTAGATTATGGCATCCTCAACACCCACCTCTGGGCAGTATGTGAACTGTAATGGATCCAAGTAGCTGGTCATATATGATCTCAAGAGGGCCAAGACCAATCTGTGCAATGTTAAGACAACCGGTTTATAGTATTGAGGGCAGATGGGGAAAGTATTTCTCGGGACAAGAACAAGGCAAGATGTCCTCTACAGCATAGCTACCCTCCCCTGGCTAAGGTTACAAAGGTGCTGTAGAATACTGCAGAGCTTCACCTGGCTCCTGGATACAAACAGGTGGAAGGGACATAATGCAGGCTCAGCATTTCCTGACTAGGGATTGTACATGATGGAAGGGGGCAGTGATCTATAGCCACAACCACAGAGGTGGCTTGCAACACATGAAATATGTCATATGATATCTACCCCCCATATGAGTTTGTTATCATCCCCTGTATCAAATTAACTTGCCACACACCAACATTTCATAAAAAAACCTTGTGTGACTCATCAAGGCCTGTTTGGCCAATATGGGTGTCTGAATGGTAGTTTCTAAGGATGTCTGGTGCATCACACTTGCCACAGCAGGTGGTGTCAGTGAAATTATTTGCCACAGGTGAGCCCAGCAGTGAAATTGCTGTATTTCAGCACAACATACATTTATGTAT